>NW_011948422.1:3577067-3587166 GCF_000503995.2 Ceratosolen solmsi marchali
GAGGAGAAGAGAGAGAGAGAGAGAGAGAGAGAGAGAGAGAGAGCCCGGGAAGTAGGTAGGGTTGACGGTTTCGGCTCGGTGAGACGGTAGTTGGAGGGGGAGGTAGGTAGAGAGAGGGAGTGAGAGAGAGAGAGAGAGAGAGAGAGAGAGAGAGAGAGAGAGACGGAAGAATGACATAACTTTAGTGAACTTGGAACAGCGCGCCTGTAATGATCAGCGCCATTGTAAATCCGTTACGGAAGTCGTTAACCTATGGAATATGGTCGAGAGCAGTGGCGGTGTTACTCGACCGACGGCTTCCAAGACAAAGCAAAGTCGCCATGGAATTCGCCATGGAATTGAGAGAACGGCCGGAGAGATGAAAAATATAGATATTTATTTTCCAAGGATAGCCAATGTTGCACGCCCTTAAGGCATCGATAGGACGCACTCGATCTTATTGCATCTTAAATAATTTTACGCGCTGTAACGCAACATTAACCCACACGCCGATGATGCATATTAATTATATCGAAGAATAACTAAATAAATAATTAAAAATGTTATGGATAAAAGTAAAGGATAACGAGAACTATCGAAGAAATTTTCGTCTCGAGAAACATCAATTACAATAATGATGTAATGGAGAGGAACGAGTAGCGCAATGTATTATGATTGTATAGGTAATTTTTTCTAAAAATTATAAATTATGAAAGCTGGTGGAGGGTATTTTGTAAACTTTTTTCCCCCTTCTTAGCCAATTGCATGACTTAACTCAAAAACGATTGAAATATTTTCCTAATACCAATCTGTACACAGATATACATGTAATATAGTTGCAGACTAATGCATTACTCGGCTGACTTGAAAAATCTATCGCGTAACGAGTCATTTATAAAAGCGAAAAGGAGATCAATTTTATATTGGAAATTACATTGTAAAATCAGGATCATTTTTCTTCTCGGATATAAAAGGTTTTTCATTATTTGAAAACGTAAGGACAAATAAAAATTTGAAAAGCACCCTATCGACTGAAATAAATTTACGAGAATGTGACAATCAAAAACGTTATCCTAATTTTATGTGCGTATAAAATAGAAAAAATAAAACAAAACAAACAATAAAATCGTCAAGTCGTTAATAAGAAAAATCATGAAATAAAATAAGAAAATCAATCGTAGCTATGAAATAGTGTGGATAGCTATATCGCTATTTCCACCAAAAGACACCGACACCATCCAAGCTTTCGGACAATTAATTAAATTAACATTTAAACATTTTGCCATTTTACATTAGCACATTTTGCATTCATTACTCTATTAGCTCTTGGTAAAGTTTCCTACCTACGAACGGACAATGTTTTTTGCTTTACGACCATTAACTGGTCAATAAAATTTTGCTCGTCCACCAAGCAGCAACATCCTACGGGACACTGGGCGCAATTATTCAACAATAAAGTTCAAAATACTTTTCTCGGAACGACGGCTCAATCGAGTGAACGATTTAAAAGAAAAGTAGCGATTGTCCGAAAGGGTGTGCAAAGTAGCCATTTCGAGAGAAAGAGAGAGAGAGAGAGAGAGAGAGAGAGAGAGAGAGAGAGAGAGAGAGAGAGAGAGGACGAAAGGACATTTGATTAAGGGAGGACGGTACCTTCCATCCTCGGTGTCGCGAGTTCCTATGTACCCACAACAGCTTTCGGCTCTCCTTTCTTCCAATCCGATTCGCAAGACAATCGCGCCCTGTCAGCCAACTCCACTCGCTCTTCTCGAATTCAAAGTTCTCGCTACGTTTTTCTTTCCACCAGCTCTCTTCGGCTCTCTTCCCCAGCGCATAAAATCGAAGCTTTCTTTTACTCTCAGAACCTTGGCTGCACCTTCCCTCACCACCCCGCGCCTCCCCTCACCGCCCCTACCCGTCGTCGCGTCAGTCCTTACGGTCCCCGTTCCCGTCGCCTGTAAATTAAAGCTTAATAAGACAATGGAAGTCGAAGGGATAATATTAAAAGTTCCGAGTTAAGCTTAAATCGCGGACAATGCATTCTGTCGGCCGATAAAATTTTCTGCCGCCAAGATATTGTTGCTTTAAGGAAGATAAAAGTATGGACATTCTTGCGCTTCGCATTGCCCACGCCGTTCTTTATAAAGTCAATTAAAAATAATTGCTTTTGAACTTTTCTCTCCAGCTTTAGAGAGGCGGCTTCGACTTAAGATTTGCTTATTTGTTCATTTATTTATTCGCTCGGCGCTCGAATGTTGCTCTCTCCTCTTTTCTCATTCGCTCGAGCACTTCGCATAATTTTTTAATACACGTTACAGCATTATAATGCCTTGTTTTAGCATAATCGAGAGGTGGGTCATGGATTTGGTGTGTGCGTGAAAGGGCGAAAGTACGAGGATGGTAATGCTCTACTACTCGTTGCTAATTAATCGAGATCTACTTACAAATACATTATCGCCATCCATTATAATTAGCCTATGAATTGTACATGCGACTTACCTAAAAGAGAAAAAAGAAAGAAATTGTTAGATAATTGGGTAATCTCAGAATAGGGTACATTTATATAAAATTATATAATCCTCTATATATTATATTATGCCTCGGATGGAGTGGAAGAAAAAAAAGGAAAAAAAATAATAATATCTCGGGGGTGTACCGAATCAGTGGTTAAGAAAGTTTATTTTTAACGATGACGATTCGTTTTACACATGACGCAAGTGGCTCGTTACACGGTGATAAAATAGCGGCCAAAGTCTTCCCGGGAAGAGCACTGATTCCTTCGATTTGTTTATTTTATTGCCGTCGTTGGGGAAAATCTTATTTTAAACTCATCGCATTCATTTGTTGATCGAACGATTCCAAGAAACTTGTATTTGGCACATTGCACCGTACTTGTCGCTTTGAAAATAGATTTGGCAATTCGCACCGATTCGATCGCACCAGTCGCTCGTGTTGCCAAAGGGTTCCTTTGCCCCCCCCCCCAATTCCACAATCCCAATAGAATGCACTAGATGCACGAATTGCAACGAGTCGAGGGCATCGGCAAAGGGACAAAATTAATCGGCCCTCTCGGTCGCTCTTCGCTAGTGAAGAAAAGGGTGAAAGGCACAAGCCGTGCTAAATAATAATTTAGCACACCACCCCAATGCCCCTATTACGGGCACTGTCCTGGCTTTTAATCCTAAACCTTCCTCGCCGGTAATTGCAAAGCGGAAGCGACCGAGGTGCAACTGAAGGCGTCAGCTACAAGCTGCATAACGTCCTCGAGCCTCCTACGAGCCCTATCTCCCCGGGCGCTAGATACACGCCCGAGAGGGTGGCACGGGTAGGGCCTGAGGGAGGGGAACGGATGCGTAGGGACGAAGAACAAGAGGTAAATATCCCACGTCTCGAAAGGAGGGCCATTAAGAGGCAGTGCACGCAGCGACCGCGGCAACGTGCAAAAAAGCCGACGGGGACGATAAAAGGAGAAGCCCCGTCTGCGAGGCAGCGATAACGTACGGTGCCGGGGCAAACCTTCTAACGAGGCGGTGACCCCACGGCGTCGAGCGCGTGCCCTATCATAGCGGATCTGCGCCCGCGGCGGTTCGCGCCGATAAGCCGGGCGTCGCTCACGGGAAAAGGACGACTTCCCTGTGCCCCTGGCCCGCTGTCCCCGCGTACAACGTGCCTCGGTATGTGGGAAGCGAGGCCCGAGGAGCGAGTCGGAGCTCGGTGGTCGCGAGGGACGAGGGCGGGAGTGCCGGGGGCCAAGCTCAGCGTGGACCCCCGTTGACATAATGACGACCTTGGGCTGTTGTTTCGCGCGGCTCTTAACATTTTTCATTTTATACCTTTTGCGAGCCCTTTCGCGGTATTTTAATTAAA
Source organism: Ceratosolen solmsi marchali (assembly GCF_000503995.2). NCBI lineage: Eukaryota > Metazoa > Arthropoda > Insecta > Hymenoptera > Agaonidae > Ceratosolen > Ceratosolen solmsi. Next base: position 3,580,911 of record NW_011948422.1, read on the forward strand.
GGACTGGCTCCCTGCCTCCCTCGGTCCTTACCACCGGCTCGCGACAGACACCCCCGCCCACTTCGGCCAAGGAGGCTGTGACACGGCCGAGGGGTTAGGAAACAATGAGGCGGAGGAGAGACGCGGCAACGCGCGAGAAGTTTAGCGTTCATCGTTAAGCACGAGATTTGCATAAATCGCGGCGACGCATCCGCTAATTGACAATAATCTGAGACGATTCGCGCGCTTTTATGCGTTTTTATACGCTTTTATGCGCGAGCTACCCAAGCCTACGTTAGAGGGGCGTCGTGGTGACGTATAATTTTCCACCCAGCCCCTCCCCCCATGGCGATGAAAAATGTCCTGGCCATTTATACACATATGAGAAGAATGGCGCCGTCGCGGTCCCTGTGTTTTCTTGCTCGATATATGTATATGGTGAATAAGGAGCAAACGCGGGGGATGGTGATTTATAACCTCTTCTCGAGGACGAAATTGATTCCGACGTTTCAGCGTTCTTGTTAGCGCCGTGGAGACTCTCACTCACTCACTCTCTCTCTCTCTCTCACTCTCTCTCTCTCTCTCTCTCTCTCTCTCCCTCTCTCTCTCTCACTCTCTCACTCTCTATCTATCTATCTATCTATCTATCTATCTATCCACCTCTATTTCTATCTCGCTCTCAACCTCGGTCTACCTCTCCCCCTCTACCTTTTTCATATTCCCCGTCGCCAACGCCGTAGTTGTCATCGTGATTCATGATCTCCCGGCTGTTATTGGCGCGCGGAAATTTTTATCGGCACCCGTGACTGTGACATCTCTTCTTTCTCTCCTTCTTTCTCCCGTTCTACCACTTCATTCGCTTCCCCTTATCCTTAATCATCGTCTCCTTCTTCGCGTACGTTCATTGGGCTCTTCCGCCCGATCGATCGAACGTCTTTTTGAGGAGATCGCGGTTGCGCGAGAATGGGCCCTGCACGACTTGACTTACGAGACGACTAATGAAGCTTTATGCGTGCGAAGGCCAACGAGTTTATGGCGGAAAGAGACAAAGACGATAAGGGATACGGTACGCGTTTTAGCGGGTGTGGGAGGGTGGCGCCCGGAGTCTCGATTTTTCAAGAAGTCGGCTTCCTTGGCCATCGTGACGACTTGGCCGAACGTCAAACTATTCCCTATGCTGATCTCTTATTACTTGGATACCAATAGAATTCGACTTGGAACTCTCGTACTTCCGGCAAACTAAATTAATTCACTAAATTAATTCACTTTCAAATCAGATATCCTACAAATTCTATGTAAACATTTGTACGTTTGGCAAGTGTCACTATATTGCATGTACACGCATTTGCTTTATTATATTATTTATTATAATTCGTACAATTATGTGCGGTATAAATGGATGGGTAATAATTTCTTTTCACTCAAACATCTGGCGAATACAAAAATTAGGATAAGAGCGTGTAAAGCAAATAACTCGCGTGATTTCACTTTAAGCGATTCGGTAATTAACAGATTACAAATTAATAAGCGATTATAGGAGGAGTCTGTTTTATAAGGTGGTTGAGCTTTTAAACTTTTTATTATATTATTAAGTGAGAGGTATAGAAATGCTGTTATGTAAATTTTAAATGTAAGCGATTCTTCGCGTTCATTAATATTCAATATGTTTTAGCTTTATGAAACCACAAAAATTCGATTATCGTGTCATCTTGAAAATTGTCATCATATTAAATTTGGTTTCTTATATTATGTATCACCATTTTTCCAAGCGTCGTAAGAAATTTCAATGATGAAACAACGTGCAAAAAAATGCTGATTCAAATTATCGAAAATCATGGAGCTTATGGAGAATTTCGTTATAAAATACGAACTTTAATGACATTACGATTGAAATGAAAATTAAAGTAATATTTCTCATTTATGTCGCTCCGCGGTGTTACGTTAATAGTTATCTTTTGGGATATTTGCAAATCGATTATGGATAATGGATTATGGATTCGCACACGAATTGCCGTACACATTGTAAATACTTGACTTTTCATTTAAGCTTTTGTTTTTATTTAATTAATGGGTAAATTATTTTATGTACAATCATCCATTTATGAAGAAACAATGTATATTTTCATCTAATCACGTACATGCCACGTACGATTCATGTCTTTTGAAATTTTGTAACTATTTTACACGATTAGATATTTAATATGATCATTAATCAAATTAAATTGGCTACGTAATTTACACTTCTGGAAAGTACTCACGTTAATCACATCTTTAGCTTATTAGATTAAAAAGTATATTATATTAAATTTACACACTACAATTATTATTCTATTGACGAGTGCGTGTACGTACGCGTGTGCGTGTGGGTGTACGTCTTTTAAGAGATAAATAAATAAATTAGACATTCATACAGGAAGGTGCTTTTTGTTTTGTCTTTTTTCTTTTGACAACAACGTGACATTATTTATGGTGAGAAATGAAAAAGTATTAAGCGTCGATTGTAAAATCAATAAAGTTGCGTATATCTAGAAATTTTCTGTCATTTATTTTGATATTATACAATTTCGAATGACATAACCTTAAAACTTTTCGAAATATTCCGGGTGCCGAGAATAGCCATTTTTATTTGAACTCGTCGAAAACGTTCTTGCAAAAATCATAAATCACAAAGTGTTACAAGTATAAAATATTTACACACGAATGGAAAATTATTACGTATTTACATATTCAAAAGGAAGAATGCAAAATTTTAAGGACATTCATAATAATAATTTTAAACGTGAAATAGAGTTGTAAAAAAGGCATTAACTATGCTTCTCCATACAATTCTGTAGCGGATAAAGTAAGGTCGATCGGCAGGAGGGGAAGGGGTGCGTGGGCTGGTTGCTTATATCTTTCCCACTAATCTGGCTATACACAATCTGCTTATAAGAATAATACTTTAAATATCAAACTATAGGAATATTCATAAAAAATGGCTTCGACGACATGATTGCCGACCTGCCAGCTGGTTACATTTATTTTTCTGTCGGGACAGTCCTCTGTCTACTATACTATACTCGTTCCTTAGAATAAACATTACAAAGGCAAATATTGCGATACCATTAGCAGCAGACTTACGATCCCTTCCAGCCTTCCAACACTTCCATCACTGGATATTCCAATATTCGAACAGTTATTCCCCACTCGAAATCTAATAATTACATTTTAAGCTTAAAATTTCCTCGGACATTACCACCACCACTTGCCTCCACCACCATCCGTCAAACTAACTGCCAAAGTCTTTCACCCATCCACCGTTAATATCCACTACGATCATCGCTTAAGGCTTAAATGTCGGCATTTAAGAAGCTTCCAGCTCTCGAAATTAGCGAAAATATCTCATTTGAAAAGTCATCGAGGACAGGAGGAAAGAAACGAGAAGCCACGCTCAGGAAAAAACCTACGAGGTACGTCGAATATGTACTTTGGCGAGGCACTCGGATACTAATACACCCGAAGCAACATATTCTTCCAAATCGTTGGCTTCGTCCGTGTCGTATCCCAATGCAAAATCCAAAGGCTGGCGCGCCCAATAAACATATAAAGACAAATAAGTTGGGAGGAAGCGTGGTGATAAGATAAGGGGGGATTCTAATAGCACGCGCCTGACGATGCCGTCGATCACGCGAGAGGCGCACGTACACGACCGCCTTTAGCCTGCTCAAAGGTTAATGGCTCGTCCGGGTGTAGCGAAGACGCGAATTAGGCTCCGACGGGTGGGCCACCCGGGCCAAGTCGTTCCCACTTCATTGACTCGACGGACGGGCATAGCGCCTGTGTAAATGCCCTTTCTCCCTCGAACCTTCTCTCGAGTAAACTCGACGTTGAACAGGACGTTGAAATGCGCAGCCATTTGTTTCTAGAACTCGGAGACGAGGATCCGAGGTCGGAATCGGTTGGGTATTAGGAATTCGGTGGTCGGTGGTTTGGGGGAGGGGGACACAAACGCGAGGTACGGGAGACAGAAGGGCCACCAAGGAATGGAGAAACGAGAGCAGTGGGCATTCAAATGATATGAAGGGCAGAAAAAATACGAAATGCTGGAGGACACGGTCGTTGATATGAGGGAGTGGTTGAAAAGAGGAGAGGGAACCGCGAGCGAAAAAGCGAGAGATGGATTGAGTGATATCGAAGTAAAAGAGAACATAAAGGGCCTCTCTCTCTCTCTCTCTCTCTCTCTCTCTCTCTATATATCTCTCTCTCTCTCTCTCTCTCTCTCTCTCTGGATTAAGACGATGGTAAATATTTTTTAAGAAGGACAGACAGAGGCAGCGCATGTGCGAAAAGGTTCGTAAGAAGACCTTCTTGGCCAGCAAAAAATTTGTTACATGCGTAATTGCGACTAGAAGCTTTCGGCTCGATCGTATTTTTCCCAACATTTCGATCCTGCGAACTTGGGAAAAAATGAACGAGGCACGGGCCAATTTGCCAACATATGTAGTCGTAAAATTAAAATAAAATTTACCGCCCGCACTCTAGCTTGCGAGATCCTCCTCATCTTCTTGATCTTTATGATCCTACAAACGTATCATCGGCCTACAGTGTAAAATGTATAAATATAAAAATAAAGAAGTAAAATATATAAAGAATGTAAAATGTATAAAGAAGGAAAATAGTGCGCTGTAAAAGTAATTTAAATCGTCGTGCAAGTGTAACGATGCTGTCTATCGAGGGACTCTTGGACCAGGCGCATTTCCGTTCACAATGATTGGTTATTACGGATGGAGTTATGAACGTTATTATGTACACTTGAGCACATATGCCATGTTGCCATTATTCGCGATTATGACTATTTTAATAATATTATTAAAGTTGAAGTACATTCCCCTGTCCGCTCCGATCTCTTATTATTTAATGCTCGCAATGCTAATTTTCATGTACGTGTTTAACTCGAAATATCAAACATCGCGTTCAACCGGCAGAGGATAAAAAGTGCAAATTTAATTGCCGTATTTTTCTAATATTAGCCAAGACCCGGAGTACGTAGGCATTCGTATATCCGGTAGAGCTCTCCGGGACTTTATATCGATATTTCTAACTCGTTCTCACACCGCTCGTACATCTTCTTGGTAAATAAAAGTCTATATTTCACAGCATCTTTGCCAACGTCCATTGCAATATTCTCGGTTATTACGTTGGCACCGACTAAGCACCCACTATCCCACTACTGTCGCATTACTCGACACACGAGCCTTTTGCGCAGCCACTCCCCCCCCCCCCCCCCTTCCCCCCACCCCAAACTTACGATCTATCGCTGTATCATCCGATCTACGATAATCATTGACGTTCTTCGATAGTGATCTGTGATGTCGAGTTACGATTACATCATCCTGTCCCGAGCGCCCGAGTCAATCGGGAAGGCAATTGGAAGGCTTTCGCCGACGGCCCAACCAGCAGCAACGCGCCTCCAGAGTCTCCGTAGCTTCCGCACTCCGCCAGCGGCAATAATACGAGGAGTGCAAGTTGCTTGCGGCCGAGCACACCGAGAGCTTAAAGTGGTGAAAAATAAAAGCTCGGACGGCCCGCCGCGACAGCCGTCTCTAAAATATAATGTGAAAGAGCAGGATCGGTGCAAGCATCTGACTTGAGCTCAAAAGCGTCTGGCGACTGAGTCACTTCAGTTCTTAACTTTTAATTAAGCGCGCATGCACACAAAACTTTTACGTGCATTAAGATAGATATACTTAATTGACATATAAAACCAATTTCCTTCTAAGTAAGCATCGCTTTACATTGTAAAGCAAACTTTCACATCCAGGGAATACGTATATTTTGTTCCTTCGGCGTGTTTATTTAGGTGTAAATTTAGAAAGATGTCGTCGGCGAAACAAATCGTTGAAACTTGAAGAAAGAAGGAACGTTAATTAATAATATTTTACACGACGAAAGGTAATGCGGACGGTGGTGAATTTCATTATTCTTGGGAAAAAAAAAATGTAAATGATAATTTGTCCTGGTTGTAGCTGAAACTTGATATCACTTGATGAAGAGGCCTATGCTAATTAATCATTTTAATGAGCACGCTCGCCTTGATTGTGGCTGATAATTCCTTTTCTTACTTCATGTCGTTTTTAATGTATGCTTAGTGCACATTTTGATAAATTCGAACGATTATTAATGCGATGCAAATGATATATTTGAGAATTCTGTTCGAAAATGTCCGCGTAAGAAACTATATAGAACGCTTAGTACTCCACTTTTTCGCTTATTTAAATACATCTTTTTATACGTATTC
>NW_011948422.1:3587188-3589192 GCF_000503995.2 Ceratosolen solmsi marchali
CCACTCGCGCTCTCTTTCTCTCTCTCTCTCTCTCTCTCTCTCTCTCTCTCTCTCTCTCTCAACTATCTATCTATCTATCTATCTATCTTGGACATATATGCGCCTGCGAGAAGACTACAAGTGAAATATTCAGGTGAATTTAAATCCCAAGAAGATGAATGGCTTCGATTGAAATGTAGATTTAAATTTGCAAATACAACGAATGCCCGACGATATAGTGTCCGTTAATATAAAAATTTACGTTGACGATAAGACGAATTTATAAAATAGTATTTCCTGGCATTATTTTCGTAAGAACGTTCGCAAGAAATAGAATAACAAATGATTAAGAGCGAGCGCGTACTCGAACAAAAGTCATTAGGATTCGCCGAAGAATAGTATGGAGCTATGGAAAGGATAGATAATATGAAAGAAGGAGTGAGAGAGGGGTGGAAGGAGCGGGATATCACGACAGTTTGGCGTTGGGAACATAACTACTTTTCACGGTAACGAGAAGTGCCGGGTGCATGGCACGAAAAGAAATTTTCTTTTACTCTCTTCCTTGCTTCCTCCCATTCATGAATCCGCTCCTTTGCTTCCTCCTCTACTTCCTCGTCGTATATATGTACGTGCAATGAGCCTCGTACCAGTGCGAGTGCGCACTCGTCTAGTCGGGGGAATATCGAGAGTCGCTCGGAACTTGGCTACGAAGTTACAGACTACAGCAAAGATACAGGAACGAAGATAAAGCGAGAGCGGGTACGAGAGCACGAGAGTACGGGATAGAATTATAGAGATATACGATCGTGAACATTGTTCTTCCGGTTGGAGGAGGAGAAAGAGGAGGAGGAAAAGCCGGAAGTTCCGGCCCGAGGTTCGGGCAACGTTCTCGGCATGCGATGCACCCAGTCGCTTCAGCCGTGACTTCGCTTGTATCTGTGTGGGTGTGTCGCCACGATCGTTACCATCCTCCAAAGAGCGGATGTGCAGGTTACGCAACGAATATGTCAGCTTTTTCTCTACCACGACTTCCCATCCGAAAGATCCTCCTCCCTTCTTCCAACTCGATTGCTCTTTTTATCGCTTTGTCAAATCGCAAACGATCGCAACATCCACATGAAAAAGCCAAATCTCGGGCTCGATGCGTGAGAATCGCCGGCCAATCAACCTCGGATTAACGGATTCGAACTCGAAATTCCTCGAGATGTAAAGTTCGAGGCCTTTATGTGCGGTATCGGGAAAACGATACGCCAGCGTTACGTAAACTTATGCGTAAGCGATGCCGTCTACAGTCGGTCAAAGTGTCAGGTTTCAAATTTTCAATTGACTCTGTGGAATTTTCAGTAACCGAGGTATTTATTCATCGATCGTCCGTAAATTCCAAACCCAACGGTGAAATATATACAGTTTGTCCCAACGACGCTGTAATAAAAGCCAACGATTTACGTTGGAAAACAAAGACCCTACGCACCTGATGGAAATCTGTATCCTTAGATATTGTTCTAACGCGACTCCTCGATGACGTAACCGAGATAATCGACGCTTGTCGTCGCACCCATCAACAATTTGTCAAATGATGTTACGATTACGGCCAACTGCGCGTATTTTACTAAAACGTCACAACCTTGCGCTTTGAAAGTCCTTAAAATGAAAATTACATGCGATACACGCGAAACGATTAGACGACCAAGAAACTCGAAGGCCGCGCTGCGTAAGTGAAAAAGAAAGCGAGAAAAGTAGAGGGCCGAGCGATAATGATCGGGTGACGCCCTTAAAACGATACTATCTCCCTAAGCTGAGTCCCCGAGCAAATGAGTCCCATGCTCGCGAGGCACGACGCTAACGAAGGAGGGAGCGGAACTCCTGCCCTCCCGGCTAGTGCGCATCCCCAAATATGCGGGGCTCCGTAGTCGAGCTTGAGGAGAGTGTTTAAGCGATTAGCGCGAGACGCCGACGAACGAGAAAGGTAAAGGGCACTAACGAGGGGGCCAGGCTACGATGGAGGAGGAGTGGCGGGGGGGGGGG
>NW_011948422.1:3589202-3598897 GCF_000503995.2 Ceratosolen solmsi marchali
GGGGGGGGGGGGTGGGTGGAGGGGGGGGGGAGATAGGTGACTAGGTGGGCGTAAGGGGATGAGTAATTTAACGCGGAGTAGGCGGAAGCGGTTGCGGAGACGGAAGACGGGCGGAACGAAGTAAAGAGGGAAAGGCCGAGGTCGCGAGACAGCGGGCCTCCTGACCCAGTGCGACAGGAAGGCTCGGAACGCATCCGGTATGGGATAAGGACCAAGGATAAGCGTGAAAATCTCGATTCGAAGGTTATTGCAATAAAGCGATTACGGACGAGCGCGCGGACGTGTGCACTTACGTTTCCGGCTTTCCTCGCGGTAATTCCCCGATATTTCTGCAGCATTTTTTTTTTTTTCACAGCCGCGTCCGCGTGGCTTGATCGATGCGTGATTTATTTATTTTTTACGGCGGCCGAGGCGCGAAATACATTATTCCGGGGGCGCTGAATGCCGTAGGAGTGCGAGGTATTTGTTTGTAAATTGATTCTTTGCGTAGGTTAGAGGTAAAGTAAGTGTGTGCTTTGTTGTTCTTATAGAATGTATTTTGGAATCGACGTGGGATTTATGGCCATGTGCTTTCTCTCCGTTGGAATGGCGAAGAGAGTCGAATTGAAATGAATACGTTATTCGTGGGGTATTTAAAATATCGCACGTCCGAGTGCTTGTAAATATTTTGTGAAATTGATGGAGATATTTAGGGTGAAGCGATATAAATTAAAAAATGATGAATTTTCAACGATGCTCGAGGAGAGCTTTTAGCATTATTTGCTCTACGAAATGAAATGTTTTTGCGGTTTAGAGAAAGAAAAATTTATGTCTCGAAAAGAATCTCTTAAATCATGCACAACGAGGATGTATAAGTTCTCGTACAAATCATAGAGTATATAAAGTCCGCTGGCACAAATACAAACGTAAATTGCACGGTCTACTATCGCAACAGGAATCTTGAAATAAGTCATACGAGTCTCGTGTACATATATTTTTTCATCCCTTGAGCTAAATAAAGTCAAGTACGATGAAGAAATGTATCAAAAGCACGTTTGTGCGTGTGCGCGCGCGCGTGCTGGTGTAGGGTGTAGGTGCCTGCGCGCGCGTGTGTGAATGAACGTATGTATTTAAGAGGCTTCGTTCTAGCATATAATAATAGCTAATAGGAGTTGGTTCTTCGCATGAAAAAGCTGGAATACAGTGCCGTTAATAAGAGCGGCATCGATGATGACGACGACAGGGGGGTAGGGGTAGGGGCGGGGGGGTAGGGGGGGGGGGGGGAGAGAACCGAGAAAAAGATATTAAAGCTCGATCGATTGTCCTTTAAGCGGTTTCGAAATAAGTATTTATGCCTTTGTGCGTTTCTTAGGTGAGGCGCACATGCGTCACAAGACTGTCACGATTCCATTATATCAGTATTATACTTTAGTACTGCCGACCAATAAACAACCGAACAAAATGACTTTCCATAACGTATCAATAGACCGACCGCGGGCAACAGTTCGACGATAAGTCGAACATAAAGTACGAGGTAAACGATGAAGGCGTTGCTCCCGACTGCATCCGGATGCCTCCTCCTTCTTCCCACTGCGTAAATATTCCTTTGAAATCGACTGAGCCAATAGCCGGGCCGCCCCGTCCCCCGCACGTCGCGCATTATAATCCCACGAAATGGCGAGCAATCTCGCGGTACTACCTCGAGAGAACGAGCTCGGGGTAAGAAATCCGTATTCACCCGCCAACCGATCCAATGCACAAATCCGTGAAGTGCATGAGCCAAGTGGCGCAATGACTGCTCAATCTCGTTTCGCACGAGCCGTCAAAAAGAGAGCTTGCGCCAATGGGACCATACAATCTGCAACTGTCGTCGAGCTTTGTGCACTCGAGACGCGAGTAGTCCCTTATGCCCAGAAGGTGGTCGCGGATGTAGGTAGATTGGCGATCGATCCCACGGAGAAAGCGTCGCCGGACTCTTCGCCTCGATCGCCCACCGTCCGTATCGCTTGCTCGGATAATCTTGGTCTCGATGCTTACTTAACGCCCCGTTAGACGGTTAGTCGAACAATGGGAGGAATAACAAGGGAGCGCGACCTTTTGTCACTTGCGCCTGAAATCCGTGGTAATTTAAAAGTGATCGGATTGCCGCGGTGATAGGCGAGACCGCTCGCGTCACGCGTAATGCGACTTTGTGAGCGTTTTCAATGCCACGCCTACGTGAGGAAAATCTGTGTTATAAATAACAAGGCTGTCCCCTTACAAAACAAAAAATACAAAACACACACACACGCACACACACACACGCACACAAAAATAACAACGACAAAGAAAAAAAAAACTGCTGTATAAATATCTTTGCGTTTTTACGAGCTTTCTTTCAAAAAGGTCCGTGAATGCTGTGGAATAATTTTATTCCAGACTCAATTCACGGAAAGTAAAGCGAATTTTTCTCATTCGTGCAACGTTTATCGCCATTTTGCACTGTAAAAGTCTATTTTTATGCCCGAGTATTAATAAATTGACGATGGGAAACCCTTGTTTAAAGCGAGTCTTGCAGCGGGGCTACTCCGTAATGTCCCAGAGTAAGAATAGGAGGAGAAAGGTGGTAGCGCACTCATCGAGCTGATATCCTCAACAGCTGATACCGATGAATTGACCGAAGAACGAAAGAACAAAAAAATAGAAAAGACAAAACAATCCAATAGACGGCAATGTTGTCGAAATATTCCAAGAGTTGGTGCGCATAAGTAAGGTAAGGAATTTGATTCGGGAATTTGATAAGGAGAAGGGGGCCAGGGGCAGAGGAGAGTTGACTTATTAAAGATTTTCCTCTCGAAGACGAGGAAAATTCGTGCTCTGCTGCTCTTCCGTCAGGCTCGCGTCAGCGACACTAGAGTATTTCAAGCGGATTGTAATTTTGTCAAAACGACTTGTGAGTCTACGCGTTTTGGCGACCGTGGTCGTAGTAATATATCGGGAGAGCGAGAGAGAAGTTTCAAAATCTTGAGCAGTAAATACATGTGACTTTAAATAAAGTACGTTATGGTCAAAATTTTTAACTTCGCGCTATTATCCGCCAAGCACTATTCAACCCATATCCAACACGTTATATTATCGCTCTTATATGAAAGACGAAGTGAATGTGAATAAATCTCTCTTTGCACTTTGAGCACGAAATTATTATTTTAAAATCATGATTGCATTGCTAATCATTTTCAAACTGCGTAATACCCCTGTCCCTCCCGCCCCTGGCGCCACCGCCCAATCCCTCCGTCACCACCGCCACCACTACCAAGACTTGGCGAAATCACCAAAGCCATAGTATGTTTAAAACAATTACAAGATTCATTATTTCAAAACTAGCTTTTAATATTCAAGTATGCAAGAAAGAGCGCTTTCTATTTTTAATTTCTCGGCCAGCTAGAATTTTTTCTCTCATTTTTCTCGTACACTAATAGCTACAAAACTTGCTAATTTCACTTTGATCTCCCTATTTCGTTTTATTACTTAGTAAATCTTTTATTTATTTAAGGCGAATATCAGATATCTATAAAACATTATTTACTTCAATGTAACCGTTTATGCTTTACGGCGATATACACGATCGAAACAAGCTAATAGTTAGAAAGTGTACGATCTAGGTAACGGTTAAATTTCAATAAATTAGCGTCTGTAAATATCTTGTATTTACTACTAAATGTGCCTTTGGAATTGTTCGTGTTCGATAGAGAAATAGTGTTTTGGTGGAATGGACGGGGCGGGATGGGGGAACGAGAGGGGCACGAGTAAAGCGAGGAAGAAAGCAAGTCACCGACAGAGAGATAGCGAGAGAGAGAGAGAGAGAGAGAGAGAGAGAGAGAGAGAGAGAGAAAGAAGTTAAGCTGTCCATTAATCCCTTTTGAAAAACGAAGTACCTTTTCTATACGGCCGTCGCTTGTCTACTAGCCGGCCAAAAACGACTAGTATTACTAATTTGAACATTAAACACGCTGGATTTTACTTGAAAATAACTGTACATTTTAAACAATACGAATGAAATAAACAAATAAATTAATTAAAAACAAAAAACAAAAGCAAAGCTCAAAAAAAAATCGTAGAAAAAAATTTTAAAAAATGCTTAGGCAGGTCGTTTGCCAATTATTAATGTAACGATACGAGAACAAATAGTCGAGCTTTTGACAATTTTGATCAATCGGAATATTCATGGGAGGCAAAATTTGCCATTTAAATCAATACCTAATGCAAATTGTTAAACCAGCGACCCACCACACCCCACCTTATATCTACTAAGCTCGGAACAACGTTAGCCAGCGCGTACTCCTTCCATCAATAATAAGTTAACGCCCGCGATAACCTCCGATACGACCATTAAAAGCTTATAAATAAATAGTATATTTAATAACCTAGGCTGGTATCTATAAAGAATCGTTTCCTCCTGGAGCCGTGCCGAGCCGTGTCGAGGCGAGTGGCCGAGGGACGTAGGCGAGGGGTTTGTTGGGGTTTGGGGTTTTGGTTTGCCGGGGCGTGGAAGGAAGGAGATAAACGGTAAATATCGCCACCGTTTTCACGGAGAGGCAAAAAGTTTACGGGAGCCGCCACAACATCCAAAGGTAATCTTTAATGCGGTCGTTACGTAAAGGCTGGTTAATCAACCTGGCGCAACGTCCGCTCCATCTTAAATGCAGGAGCAGCCGTATAATATCGGCTCGTAAAACTCGATAAGAAGCTCGTTGAAGGAAAATTCATTCGACCGGAATAGCCGTAGCAACAAAAAGACCGGAAAGCGCGGATAAAAATCCTCGGCTTTGACTAAGTAAGGCCTCCGTCCCTAAGCGCGCGATTACTTGGCCCGTCGATCAAACGCCCTGGGCGCAGAGCCGCCCGGCCCCCACCCGACTAACGAACTAACTAATGCCCGAGTCCCTCGGTTTTGGTTACGTAACCTGTCCTCCGCCATCGACCCATCGCCTCGACATCGTCAACCGACGGCAACACTGCCGTTTACATCACGGTCGAGGAGGCGCGAGAGGAGCGAGAAGCGCAAAAACGTGCGGCCCAGCCGTTAGGTAGACCAGCAGTTCCTTCCGTTCGTCTCCCGTTTAAATTCCGTTCGCCTCTCGTTCGCCTCCCTCTTGCAAAGGCAAACAAGGGCGGCAGGTTGCCGAATTGGAGATCGATGTATTCGGTGTCACGTACGAGGCCGTGGGTCGAAGGCCCAGAGACACGCGCCTCGCACCTTATTTAGTGCCCCGTGGACTCGTCGAGGCGTGCTTTTGCATTAATGTGCCGAGGCCCTGGTGCGGCGACTGCGGCGGTGGCGCGGGAGCCCGGGGGCAGGTGTGGAGCAAAGGGACAGGTATGCGCGAATTGTCCAAGGTATCGGAGTTGCGTGGGAAAGATGCCGTTGACGCGCAGCCACTTTCCACCGACGTCGCTGTAAAATCTATTCTATCCATGCGTTCGCTTCGAGTGAGTTAGAGAGACAGATAGAGAGACAGATAGAGAGATAAGGATAGAGATAGAGATAGAGATAGAGATAGAGAGAGAGAGAGAGGGAGAGAGAGAGAGAGAGAGAGAGAGAGACGTCCCATCGGGCGATTGGACGTACGAAGAGGACGTTAGTTATTGGAATGAAATCGGATTCATTGTTATTTTGTAATATAATTGGCTTTTTATGCTAAGGAATTTCAGCAACTTCCACGAGTGCTGCAATAAGTAAATCCCTAAAAATATGATAAATTCTGAAATGAGTATAAGTATAGGCGAGTATATTTTAACGTCATCTAATATTTTATTCATTATAACTGAATTATCCATGGCGTTCTGTATTTTCAATTTCTATTTCGGGCTTTGAGAAAACATGCCCGAGACAACCTCGGCGGTCAAATGTTAATTTCGGTAACGTTCATTATTCTCCCAATCACTCCTCACCCCTCGATGTTTATTATCGAATCCATTAATTATAAATGAGTTGGGCATAACTGTTAATTAGCTCGAGCGAATTCCTTGTAAGGCGCGACGGAAAAGAACGTACGGGCTGATAAAGGCCGTAATTGTCGCGTGGCCCGGCTTAATGTGAACAAATTCTATATGTTAATGTTAGTAAATTAATATTTCCACTAATTATAATTTGTAACTCCATAGAACTTTATACTTGGTGACGCTACTTAGTTGGTTTAACTAGTAAAGTTTGCTACTGGTAATAGATAAAGTTTAACTGCGTAAACTAATATGTTGGCCAACATTAATTTTATTTAGTTATATCAACTAATAATTCGCAATTTATACGGGAGCTGAAATTGTGGAATTGCGGTAATGCAGCGCGGGGGCGCGATGGTCGAGGTCTAATAGCCAAACGTAGGCGCTGGTTTTACGTTGAAGAAAAAAAAATAAATAAAAAGAGAGCCGGGCGTCGTGAACGAGTGGCGTACCTGGAAAACCTTGCGCATTCATTCTTCGTCATAGTACGCTCACATCCGAGAGAGGACCGGCGGCATTAATTAGCCTTAACCATCAAAATCTCAGTCACACTCGAATAAATCCCATCGGCGGATAATTAGCCTCGCCACGACCCAACCACGCGTGAAATCATCAATGAAGGCAAAAACTAACGCACCATCCAATAAATCACCCCCCCCCACAACATCCTCGATCCCATGACTTTTGAAAATATCGGTCGATAAGGACCCGACGGGGTGGACCACTCTCCTCGTGACGAACGCTAAATGCCCGATTTTGGGTGGAGGCACGCCTCGGGCCACTTTAAAGGCCCAATCACCGGAAAACATATTTGCATTGCCGGTCTTGGGAATGGGATGCGTCGCTTTCGCGCAAAACCGAAGAACCAGCCAGGTCGGTCGGGCCAAGGGTTCGGTGATGGATGTCGGAAGGATCGTGACGGGAGGGCATGACGGCGGTGGGTGACGGGTGGTGATCCTGAGAATGGTGGCGGATGGGGGAGCACGAATTTCGAGAAAAGGTTCGTCCAGGAACGACGATCCTTTTTTCCGGTAAAAATTTTCAGATGACTTTATTCGTCCCCTGCAAAACATTGACTTTCACGCGCGAACCCGACGCTAATTCATGCCCTGCCGCGCGTCTCCCCCCGTTCGCTTCCTTTAAAGGCAAATAATCCAGTTTTTAAAGAAGCGACGGTATTATTCCAGTAATGACGCTCGCGGCGGATGTTCAACGCTACACGAAGTGACTTTGCTCGAGAAAGCTCAACGTCCATACAAGTACACGTGCCCCGATCCCCCGGCGCGCTTTAAACTTTGAATATTACGCATTCGAGTAATCGTATTTGTAGAAAATATGATTGTTTAAGAAAGACTTTCTCAGGGCGAGCGTCCCCCGGCTTTTTTTACTACACTATGTCATCATTCTCACTGTTCTATTTACGTAATATTATAAAAAGTATTTTCCCATTATATCCACTGCTTTTCAGACATGGTAACGAACCCTTTAAAATTCTTCTTCAGTGGGAATTTGCGCCACAATGACGCGCCAGGCCAAACGAAACACAATTAAATATGATCCTAGCGCGTGCCGAAAATTTCATCATTACCACTTACAAGCGAGCGCGCGCGCGTGTGTGTATGTGTGTGTGTGTGTGTGTGTGTGAGAGAGAGAGAGAAAGAGGACGCATCCATCCGTTTAACAATATCATTTAAAGGGATAGAAAGCCCTAAGTCCTCATTAAAATGCACCCTAGTTATGTAAAATGTAACAAGCACAATAATATCGCTTCCGGTTGATCGAGTTGGCCCTAAAGTTATATTTTTGCCTGTTTCCCTCATCAAGTACGTTGCGATTTTCCAACATTTCACTTACACCTCTAATGGATCAATTATACTGCTCGTAATTGATAATAAAAACCAGTGCAATAAAAGTCAAAATAATAAAACGACTGATTATCGACGTTACGAGAAGATCGTCGTGTCCACCTTGTCAGCAATAGATAGCACAAAGGCGCTGCTAATCAATTAGAGTTGAAAACAATTACGAGTCGCCAATTTTTTTCGCATACGAATTACCGCCCAAGTCCGCACATTAATTAGGAAATAAGAAACGCGAGCGACAATGGTGTTTCGTCGTTCTCGACTTCCCGTCCAATACGATAAAAATGACGGCTTAATGTCGGCTTCTCGGAGATGGTCAACGACACTCTCTACACTCCCACCAGCAATAAATATACCCAGCAGGGATTTATCGTTTCAAGCGCAAAACTTTAAAGAGAGGCTGATCGATCGGTGAGAAAAATACCGCCACCGTCACCGCCGCGACGTCCAACGACATAGAAATACATACGATCGAGCGTAACGTTAAGTCGATTTACGTCACCTCGGTAGCGCTAAACAAATCGATTCACGCAAAATATATAAATTCCCATCCGATACCCTCTGAATAATGCACGAGAGTGGACATTTTCCTCTTTTTGAGAATACGCCCCGAGTGCTGCTACGATCGGCCAATAAAAATCTGTATTTAAACGACTGACCCGATCGCCGATCCATACCGTAACCACGACAAACGCATCACGGCACTTCTTCTCTCCCCCGAGCGATTTATACGAAGCGCGAGGAAATCGCGCCGACGATCGGCTTTAACCACCAGCCTCCACCGCCTCATCCCACCGGCGGCGCAGAGCAGACGTCCGTGCGCGAATAGACTGGATCGCGTGAATTCTAATTCCGTCGGCCCCGGCTGACGAGGCCCAGTAAAATTTACAATGACAACGTCATTGTAAACAATCCCTGAAAATACGCTGCGCCGTCTGGCGAAGGTCAAATCGCGCCCGGAAGCCGGCCGATACGCCACCAAGGCGTATCTAAAAATACATCGATCTACGTGGAGGGGGCGTTCGCGGATCGACGACTCACCCGCTACCGAGTGAAAAAATAGATCGCCAGGGTGCGAAGAGCCGCGGCCCGAGATATTTATGTGGAGTCGGAATGTCGTTTTCAGATATTCGGCGCTTCTGGTGAAAGGCGCGTGCACGACGACGCACAATCCTCGCTCGGGACTTCCTCCTCGATCTCCTTCCGAGTAACAATTCACACATGCATTCGACATTGTTGGACACAAGAGATGCACAAAATAAATAAAATAAAGTTACATTCGTAAGAAGAGCCAAGAGCGAAGACACGTCCGCCGGTGCGATGAATTACCGATTTAAATTTAGCTCGCTGGCATATTAAAGGCACGAGTCGTGGGTGCCATTGGTTTCTTAAATTATCGCGCAGGATAATTCGCGAACTCGTCCTCGGCAGCTGGGAAACAAAAATTTCGTCAACCCGGATATAGGCGAAAGTGCCGGGGCGACGAGGGTGGATGCGTCGAGAAACCCAATCGGCGCGGAGCGAGGCTAGTGGAAGGGGTGCGATACCGGGTTGAAAAAATCATTTTGGATAATTGGATAAACGATGTGAGGAGGTCGGGCCTCGTATCGCGCCAACTGCCGCGTTCTCCAGGTTGGCTTAGCGATCGAGGAAGAAGCCCACGGGTGAGAGACCCTACGCTAACATGACGGCCCATACGATGGTCGCGATGATCAGCGCAGCAGCTGGCTTCGAGCGAACGCCAATGATATGGTTTTAACCTGTGCATCTTGGTCGTCTTGGCCAAGGCTTCTTGCCCCCCAACCCTAGCGCTCAGCGCCTTCTTACACACCCCCTCTGCCCCTGTGCGACTCTACACCGCGACTGTGGGTAACA
>NW_011948422.1:3598964-3610545 GCF_000503995.2 Ceratosolen solmsi marchali
GACTAGGACGAAGACAGAGAAGTAGACAGGGAAGGAGATAGAGACAGAGAGAGAGAGAGAGAGAGAGAGAGAGAGAGAGAGAGAGAGAGAGTGCGCACACTCACACGTACACACGCGACCATACAACTTGGGCACATAAACGTAGAGAGCGAGTGTGAGTGGCACGGTTGGAGTTTGGTGGAGGGGCAAGTGAGGTACAGTTGGACGATGTTAAAGTGGCGGGGACGTTTTGTAGAGAAGTGGGTAGCGGGAGAGGGGAGGGAGGGGGGGGGAGTAGATGCCGAGCGAAGCTGTACTTTAAGCCTCCATTCCATGGGCGTTTTCTAGCCACAGTAGATCCGGGCGATAGTATAAAATACAAGTTTGTATACAATCGTGCATCTCGCGTGGCTCTCCAGCTATATAATTATGAAAATCAATTTTACGAGATGCACTGATTTTTTGTTGTTGCCGTTGTTGTTGCCACGATGTTATAGTTCGAGCATGCAAATAATAAAATTGAGGGGCAAAAGTGAATAAGCGGCGCTTATTTTATAGGCACCTGAAATGTATTAGTTTTAAATTAAATCCCGGACTGCCATCCCACGTATAGTCTGCAAATCCATAAAGGTCGATAAAACCTCATTTATCCGTAATTAAAGACGGTGAGACGGGATATCAGGGGCACCGTGGAGATGTGGTAGGACGAGGGTGGTTGGGGGGAGGGGGGGGCGATGATTTTCGATACGTATCGGCGAAACGATTGCGCGCGCCATGTCCGACTGCCATCGTCGGAGAGGCTCGCGTGCAAAAAGACGTATAAATCGTCCCGAGTAATTAGGAGAAAAAGCGCGTCGGGAAAAAAAAAGGCGAAAGAGTAAACGAAGAGTAGAGGAAGGAGAAGTTTGAGTATGAGTGAGAGAGAAGGTAAAAAGGACGAAGAGGATTACGACACAACTACGCGGACTCTTAACTATTACGACGACTACGACGACTGCAACGAGGACGACGACTGCAACGAGTACGACGAGGACGACGACGACGACGACCACGACGACCATAACGACGAGTAAGAAAGCCTGCTTTTTGCTATAAATCCCCCATAAAAACACGTACGCGTACGCGGGCAGTCGATCCTGCCAATATGGACACGCGCAATGTATAATACAAGGTGAACGAGCAGAGGCACACGTTAGCGTCGCTCCCTCCGGAAAGGCGGGAGGGAGCGCATCGGGCGCAGTCGAGACCGGCTTCAAGGCTAACCGTCCCGAGGCCCGGTACAGTCCCAGGCACAACTTTTACCATGGGCGCGGCCACGAAGGGATCGCGCGCAAAAGAAAGCGGAGATCGCTCTGGCGCTGCTGATGCCGTTGCCGACGCCGACGCCGACGCCGACGCCGACGCCGACACCGCCACCGACACCGCCACCGACACCGCCACCGCCGATCCTGAGGCTGCTGATGTTGCTGATGCTGCCGCTGATATTCCGCGACGTACTTTCGAGAGGGAGCGCGGAACCATTAGTAGCCGACACCGACGTCGGCCCGATGAGAAAAGCCCCCGTGCATAATCCAAGGACTCGGGAGATATTTGCGCGCAAGTCGATTATAACTTATGAATATTGTTCACGAAGGGAGAATTAATCGGCCATGCGTTCCTTTCTTTGCAGCCGCTTCAGTCCTTTCGATGTTGCATGTCCTTTATTTTTCGAACTTACCGAGGGTCCTCGCTCGCTCCTCCAGCCAACAAATTCGCATTTTTGCATTCGATCCGGAAGTGCATGCGCGTTTTGGAGGGCGGCGTGTCGACTACGCCGAATGGGGATGAAATTTACATTTCCTTTTTTTGCTATTCTTTCTTGCTTTTTGTGTTTTTGTTTTTCTTTGTCTATAAATCATCGGCGTACTACGGCCACCACCCGTACGAGAAATTCGAGTTTATAGTTTTAATCGAGCAATTTTTCGTCGTCGCTCTCCGCTGCTTTTCCATTTTTGTATTTAGTATTTCATTATTTAAATAACTGACGCCCCCACCAATGTCGAAGAAAGTAATCTGTTCCGCGTAATTTAGTGTAGCTTTCACTTTAATTTTAATTTTTTTTATTTCTTATCCTTTACTTTGGTTTTGATTTGGTTAAATTTTTCTCCCGTTTCGTAAATTCAGGGACTGAAACAATTACGTGCAATGTTTATTCAGAATGAAATTGTGTATGTATTGCAGAGCAAAGAGGCAACTGAAAATGCATCTACGTGTTTTCCGACGATTAGCCGATATTCCAAGTCGTCGTCAATGGTCGTCGGCCATGTGAAAGGTAAAAATGTGAAATTTCCGATGGGACGGTAGAATGCATTTTGCAGCATATTTGCAATACGCTCCATTACGAAAACATGGCCAACTTTTATTCTTCCGAAACTTCTTGGGCGCATTCTCTGACCCGTGGAATCGATTCGTTGCTCTTTAACTTTATGGAAACCCGTGCGCGCTAGGGAGAAGAAAATTAAATAAACCGAAAGAAGAAGAACGGTGACAACTGGCGATGAACTTTTAAAAAAAAGAAATGGTCGAGGTGTGGGCCTGGGGCTGGGACAGGCATTGAGGAGAGCGGATGAAGGAGGGGCAGGGGTGGGGAGGAGAATAACCGAACAGAATAATATAAGCTCGCGTTTACGAAGGTATGAGAGTGCGAGAGAGCGTTTAGATGGTAAACAAGATTTTCCGCGAATTTTTATCAGTCGCTGCCGATTTATCGTAGCAGCGTTAATGGCACCAGAGTCGAGCAAAATAAGAAAGGATAAAAGTGCGTTATCGCCTCGATCTCGCATTGTAAAATTTATTTTCCCGATCGCTCCTATTACATGTATACGGGAGATAGAACACGTGCCAAATCGTGCGAGCCACTCATAAGATCCGGGAGCGTCTCTGCCCCTTGGAGCCCTAACATAAAATTTTATCTAAGCATCGCCGCGTGCCTAAAACAAGGGAATAAGGAAACGGCAGGAAAAGACCGAGAGCAGACGAAAATGGAGAACGAGGTGCGTGCGTGTAAAGGCGAGCAAATTGAGAAATCGAGCTCTGCGCGGGCGCGCGCGCGCGCCCGCGCACCACAGATTAATCCACAAGATTAGTGGCGCCGAAAATCTCGTGTCGAAGAAACTGGTTTTTGGGCACAAAAAAGGAAGAAGGTTGGTGAGAGTGGGGAGGAGTGCGGCGGCCGAGGAAGGGGGCCAGGAGACCTATGGCTATTCCGCTGGTTGGCCGACGCGGCGGAGGGAACGGTTAAGTCTTCGCTTACACGACGATTAATATGATGTTACAAAATGCGCCGTTACGAGCACACACTACGCCCTCGTGATTATGCGCCCGTGTGCGTGCGAATTCAGATCCGAGGCGATCAATCAGCTGTATTTGGGCTAAGAGTTCGCGTGGGCCAGAACAAAAAGAAGTCGATCGATCGGCTGCGAATAGAAATGTAATGAGAAAAGTTTCTCTCTCTCTCTCTCTCTCTCCCTCTCTCTCTTTTCGCGCGCCCGCGCGCTCGCCGAGCGAAATACAATTTTTATTTTTCTCGCCAAATCGAAAGAAGGAGCTTCCTATCGAATGTTGATTCCCGTACGTAAATATACGTACTTAAGACATATGCAGATTATAAAACAAGTTCCTTATGGCCGTAACGGCTTCTCGAGGATTGAAGACAAAACTTCTCGTGCTTATTTTTTAATTATGTAAAATCTTACTATTACAATCAAAATGATGCAATAATGAGCATAATTATACTCTGCGGCAATAACTATTTTAGTTTAGCATAAATGTATAATCGCTACTATCCATGCAACTGAGAAATCGACTTCCTCGTCGATAGAATAATACATTATACGCCGGAAGTGTAATGTTTCATAATGACGGATTTATTTATTTATTATTATAGGCTACTAATGATGTAATGTACGCATCGATCAATATTCACGTTACCATATATATATATATATATATATACATGTATAATCAGCAAATGGGATGACAAATCGCGGAGGAGAAAAATTGGATCTTTATACAACGAGAGCATATTATTGGCCGACTGTAGTTGATAAAAATTTTAAATGTTTCTCGATCGAATGTGACAAGCTATTTTTTGTGACGTGGATAATTGAAATAATTCGAGTGTAACAAGTTAGGTATTGCCATCGATATGAAAGTATAAAGTGACCTTCATGCGCCGATTATAAAGTCACGCTTAATCAAACGAATCAGTTATTAGCCAAAGTCTTAAAAGTCTCGGGGAAACGTCCTGCTTGTTGTATTACTTGAAGGTGTAGATTGCAATCTTGATCATTTCTCAGTAGTGGTCACAATCAGAACGCGATTATGCATAGATAAGAGCAAAAGTCAGACTAATGAGCAGGTATATTTAATGCCAGGAAATTTAAGAACTGGTCGGGGAGGACTATTTATTAAGGAAAAACCACTCATCAACTCACAATGAGTAACAGCGCGCTAGAAATAGCATTGGTTTGGAAAAGAAGCAGCGCCGCAGTATTGCGCAGAAAATTTTAATTGAAAATATTATAGAAAAGATATATAAATACGAAAGAAAAAGAAAGTCAGGATTTGACAAGGAGTATGGAAAAGGGAGAAAAAAGCTAATATTAGACTATAATGGTGGGAGGTGGAGGAGGAGGAGGAGGAGGAGGAGGAGGAGGAGGAGGGAGAGGGGGAGGGGGGCTCGACTGAAAATAATGAAAAGCGCTTCGGAAAAAAAGAATAATATTTGAAGATGAAGAAGAAGAAGAAATAAGCCAATGCAGTATTTAAAGACTGTAAACACAGAAAACACGAGAGATAGTACTATTACTTATGAAATGACCTTCAATTCTAAATATTAAAAAACGTTATTATAATCTAAGTAGGCAAGTGGTTAAAGAAATGAAGTAAAGAGACAAAAGCGGCATAGACATACATACAAGTTTTCTTAAATGAAATATACGAAATCCGTAAGGATAATCGAAACAAAATTTAAATGCATGATTATCAATGCATTATAATTGCATAATGACTAGACTAAATGTTGCAGTACTAATAAAATTATTAATAAATAAGGTGAAATTTAATTATCTCGTTAGAACAATAATCATGGTGAAAATAAATAAATGAGGAAATTACGAAAGGTTTATAATTAGGTAAGTGCAAGTTTTCTTTTTCTTCTGTCAACAAACCGCTCGTCTCTGAATTATTATTACATGAATTGTAAATGAAAATGTACAAAAAGGGTAATATCAGCCTAGTGCAAATATGACGTTAAAAGAACGTTAAAAGAAGCAATATAAATATATATGTCGAAAAAGAGGATAATAAATAAAGATAATTGTGTTAAGCAATTAAAAGAAACGGACGGATATTAGGATAAGAAGTAATCGAGAATCGAGAAGTTACGTTTTACCGAGTTTTGTTTGGATAAATAAAATAATACGAATTATGATGGGTTGGGCTTGTATCTTGAATAGAAAATGGGATAGCATCGTACGGAGAGTTTAAATGTGAAAGTCAGGAAGTTTAAAAGCTATATGTTCATCAAGATAAAGATGAAAAGATAATATTAAAACTGGATTTAAGAAAAGTAAGATATAAACAAGACTGTAGAATGGATTTGCCGCAAAATAGGGAAGAGTCACGTTCTTACGTTAATGAGCTGATGAACTTTCCGAGTAAACTATTAAACGCGAGTAAAATTATTATAACTATCCTTACAATCATCATCATTATTACTATTATTATTATTATTATTATTATTATTATTATTATTATTATTATTATTATTATTATTATTATTATTATTATTATTATCATCATAATTATTATAATCATCATTGTTGTTATCATTGTTATTATTGTCGTTGTTGTCGTTGTTGTTGTTGTTGTTGTTGTCTTGCAATACACTCTAATTTATGTAAAAAAAAAAATTAACGATTTAATAGGATATTTAATGTTTAATTTAATGAAAAATTGGACTTTAATATTAATGTTTATTAATATTTTCCTTCGTTATTTTACACGTTACAATTGGACCTTGGAATTGGATTGGATCCAAAATTGGATTGAAATAGGAATTGTATAAATTTTGCACGTAGACGTATTCATTGTTAATCGACAACAGCTCTACGGATAAATCGAGTTGTCGAATTGTTAACGACAATAAATAATCGACAAAAAGATCCGACTTTAGCTTGCTAGTGATTAAAGTTATCATTATCGAATAATGAGCTGAAAGGCGTGAAAAAATAATGCTATATAATGCTTTATTGAATGTCCATTAAAGTAAAAGAAGATAAATGTCCCGTGCGGAGTTCCAACTTTCTTTCACGAATCTATAAAATCCTCCTTCAGACCAAAATAAGTCGAACGTTTGAACGTAAATATATGCGGGCGCGCGCGTGTGTCAACCTGTGCGAAAGGATGTAAATATATTTTCCTACATTGAAGAAGTGCAAAAGGACGAAGGCATAAAATCCGCGAGTAGATTATCTTGGCGAGTACTCTCCATAGAAATGAAAAATGCGATCAACGAATGCACTCAAGCTCTTGTAACCAGTCGAATTTCCTGGGCATCGCCGAGACGAGAAGAATTCAAGGGATGCGGAAAGCATTCCAGGAGTAAAGAAGAAAAAAAGGCGTAAAAACCAGGAGTAAGGAAAAGAGGACGAATAACCGGAGAGGAGCGATCTTAGTATAAAGTGAATAGAACGTGAGAGATGGTCGGTGACGAGTTTATTTTCCAAAGTTGGACGACATTGGCTGGAACCTGGACAATCGCCGCACCTCCGAAAAGCTACGAAAGGAGATTATCAGTGACCGTTCATCTCCACGATAGTGGATACTCGTCTCGGAGGCCGCGATTCGTAAAATCAATCTGAGGCCAGTATTCTCTCTCTCTCTCTCTCTCTCTTTCTCACTCTCTCACTCTGTCTCTCTCACTCTCTCTCTCTCTCTCTCTCTCTCTCTCACTCTCTCTCTCTCTCTCTCTCTCTCTCTCTATCCTCTTTAGCGTGTCGACTTGACGTTTTTATCTTGATTTTTGCATAACGATTGCGAGGTTGAGTCACTGGGCCGCGTAGGCGACGAGAACTCGTGCGAACGATTTTGGTTAAGTGATGTGTATTAGTGGATCGTAACGAGTTTTTACGTAACTTATCACCGGTGAAATCGCATGATTTCAATTTTATTATCGTCATAGTGTAATAGAAAGCACAAGGCATTGGATTTATTAAGTCACTCATTCTCCTCACGAGGATGACTCAATTTTTTTCTTTTCAATTTCCTCGTCCCCTCGCTTTTATTACCAGAACATAAAAACAGATAAGCAAATTGTAGTGTAGCGATCGGCTATCCATAAACAAATAGATAATTTACACGAATCGATGTACTTTCAGCTGCTGTTATTAATGCTTGTAATTGTTATCTCTTACGATTAATCGAATATTTTCAAACGATAATCAATGGAGTACGCGGGTGCACAAATGCGTCGATAGAGCTGGAAATAAAATTCTCTGAATAGTTTTTACTTAATTTGAGTTGAATAAAGTCTGATCCAGAATTGCAGTCAGCTCTACATAATTCTTTCAGCTAAGTTTTGCGAAATCTCGATTTTATTAAGAGCCGCTGATAGAGCACGGATAAGATTTATTCAGGTAGTCGCGGAAGAATTGCCTAATGATATTTACAAGAAAAACTTGTACTCCCTGCATTCAGAGATCGTGATTATCCATTATCTCATGGATGAAAACAACATTATTCCTGGTTGAATAAACGTGTGCCGCATACGCCACTGACCCCACAATTGAACCTTACTTTATGTAATTTTGAAATCAAGGCACGCATACGAGCTATTAGCATTTCGTTCCAGGTAAAATTCGTATTGACTACTGTTAATTCGTATTTAATGATCGGGGGCCCGTTAAGGCTACTTAAAACGCGTATTACCCGTAAATTTTAGTCGACCATGTGCGTATATATAGACTTTCTACTTTAATTTTTTTTTTTTTTTTTTTTTTTTTTTTTTTTTCCAAAGCATTTATTTCTCAGAGATGAGAGGAGTTTAATACGATTGGCCAGCCTAAGGTGTACGACTAAGGATGATTAAAATAAATCGTTTACTTACATTTACAAAGCGTATAATACAGATTTTTTTTAGCGTTGCTGGCTTAAGAGGCCATCGAGAAAAATTTGTTTACAGCCGCTTAATTGTCGACGTATTAACGAAGGCAATATTATTTTTGACCGTTGGTGGAAGAAAGATCGGTGGTCGTGCTGTATGCAAAGGAAACTTGAGCGCGCGGTCGAAGCCCCTCGGAACGATTGTTAGTTAAAAGTTACGACCAACTAAACAAAGCCATACTTTTAACAACCTGAAAGGATTCGACGCTTAGATACATCCTAGATCGATTACAAAAGCCCAGTCACGCAATTAATTGGCCTAAATAAATGCCTCGAACCTCGCATTTATCCCCAAAACATTGTCATTTTTGGGCTAATTGCAAAAAGTGCTCTACTATCAGCCTCAAAATGAATATGTTCATTGTCATTCAATGGATTGCGAAAACGGGGCTTTTAAGAATAAACAAATTACAATTTCCTTCTTCCTTGCTGGCCGACTTTGCGAATGCAAGGCCATTGGATTTACGATGGCACACGTTCACTCCATTGCATTCAAATCGATTGTGAATCGTGAAATGCATCGAGGACGGCTAAGCCAGAATAAATAAGGTTGATGTTTATGCGACAGGTAACATGAATTTCGATGGAAACGTCAAGCGCAATCGACTACAAGCACAACAGTCCAACAGCGCAACAAAAATGTAAATCACCCACATAGAATCACAAGATTAATATATAAAATGCTTTGCTATTCCCGGTCGTTCGATCGTGACTTAATCGATCGCGAGCGAATTGCAATGGCGAGGGATAGGACGACGAGAGTGCCGTTATCCTATCGTTGGAAAAGTTGTCAAAAATATAAAAGCCCTTCGTGCGAGTGGTCTCCCTCCCTCCCTCCCTCCCTCCCTTCCTTCCATCCCACCCAACCAGCCCACCCGCCCGCCAGCCGCTGCTCATTTTTAAGGAGGCAACACCGCGTCGACTACTCGACGTTCGATTGAACGTGAAGTGTCCCGCACGTCGTTACGCTACTACCGACACCCGAACCCAACTCCAGCTCCAGCACCAGCCTCATCCCCACTCCCAACCCGGACACACCACGGATAACCCCGTCGCGGCCCCCTACACCGCAGTGCCAAGTCATTTTTGTCGCAGCCACAGTCCGCTTCCTTTTTTTCCAGATACACGCTCGCAGCTCCCTTTTTGTTCTGTTTAACTTTGCGCGCACCACGCGCAAAGTTATAATTCATAAGCCGCGTCATGGGCGCATGCGCGACACTAAAATGAGATTAAAATCCGAAAGTTATAATTGAAAGAGTTATAATTGAATTTTCACAGCGGGAAAATGCGCGCGGCTCTACTTTACACATGGCGGCCAAAGTGCACTCATCGTTACTCTGACTGCAAGCTCTCGGCGTACTTCCGTTTTCCCGAGTTTTCCTTCGCATCTCGGCTGTTGCACGCAAACGATTCGATACCGCTTGGAGAGAGAACGATATTTTCCCATCCGTATTCGCGTATGAGCGATCATTGGTTGCCCCTAAGCTCGCGTAATTAAACGCACGTTTACTTACGAGTATCGAGGTCAATGTATACGTATGTTTCTTCCTTCACCCAATGACTGTAATGAGATAATAAAATTTTACGATTTCACTGGGAGCGAAAGAAAGGCTGATTGATAATGTACAATCGGCCGGATTGATTAGGAGCGGAGGTAGAGTTATAGAAATGTATTACAACACAAATTGAGTAATGAGCGGAGGTTTGGTTGCGTCGATATGATATTTCGCTCGTTCGGTGAGTTATTGATCAATCGTTGCCACTTTACGAATTCGATTTAACGACACTGACATCGTTGTTATATTTTTCAGGACTACTGTCGACTGTTGACGAGTCGCGGGGCTTTCGTTACACTTTAAATACTCAATCTATCATACCATTCGCTTAAATGGCCAATGCCTCGATTAGATAATGATCGAAGGTTCAAAAGGTATGCGTCCGCCACTTGGCATTAATCATGCTCGTTAATGGCTTTATAATTTGATGTTGGCCTGCGGAGATGGTCGTCAACTTACCTGAAACAGATAAAGAAAATATCGTTACAAGGCTGCGGCATTTCGTCGTGTGTGTGTGCGTGCGTACGTACGTACGCGCGTGCGTGCAAGCGTGGGCGCGTGTAGTGGAGAGGGGCGGAGAGCGGAATTAGTAAGGTTGTAGGGAAGGCGAATCATTTTTTTAAATAACGGATAAGACCCCTAAGCGGTATATACAAGTTGGAAGAGTCGAGGGGAAAGGGCGCATCGCTTGAAATTAAAAATTCTAATAATCAAACAAGCGTTACAGCGGTAAATCGTCCTCGGGCTTACGCTTCGGCCATTTTGCCAGGCGAACAAAGCTTTTATAATAAAAAATTCAAGCAGAATGCAGTCGTTAATGGTGTCTCGTTGCTTTTGAGCGATGAGCTCAAAACGCTCAAAACACTGTGCAAAAGAAGATCCATGGTAGGGCAAAACCCCTCGACCCGGAGCCGCACTCCAAGAATCCGCGGAGAAAATCTATTCATCGCCTAAGGCACATTTTATTTAAAATGCCATTGTCTCGCCGTCTCTCCCTCGGCTTTGTCCCAGCCGTATTTAACGCGAGGTGTCAATGTCTATCGTGGCCTCCCCCCCCCACCCCCCCATCCCCCACCGCCACCGCTTAATAATCGCGCATTACAAAATTTAATAGCGAATCAACGACTCAGTCGCACCCGTTTCGATTGTCGGCATTGATGATAAGGATGCGCAGACACTGAGACACTTCTCGCGCTACATTCCCGAAAAATCCATAAACCACGCTCGGTGTCGTATCATTGGCTGTTTCATCTGACGCCTGTGCGGAGGCACAATCTTGTTCCTGACGAACGACATTAAAAATTTATTTCATTCCTCGCCAGCTCACCCCGCCGAATAACAATTCTAATCCAATTATAATTGACTTCTGGCCCCTCGCCCTCCCCCCGCCCCTTCCGGGTAAAGCTATTTCTACGACGGGCCACATGGGATTTTCGCGAATTGCTGAAAGAACGCCTCGTCGCCCGACACGCGACTCCACCTATTAAACGGAATGCTTTTACGAGCGTGACGTAATTGCCGTACGGAAAGATGCGGGGACTTTCAATTGGGCGTCGAGTCGCGCGACGCAGCGATCGTAGAGGTGGTGGGAGTGCGTCCGCGGACCCGATGGGCCATAAATTCGCGCGAGTCCGGCGCAACGACGTGAAAAGAAAAAAAAAACAAAGCAAGAGGCAAAAGAGAAACAGAGGCGAGCAAATGAAAAGAATAACGAGGAATGATAAAAGAATGCGCAGCAATGAGGAGGAATTTTGGAATGAATAAGGAGACTATAATGCCGGTAGATTAAAAGCGAAAAGCAAGTAGCAATAGCGGCAGTAGTGGCCGCGTTGTTGTGGCTG
>NW_011948422.1:3610632-3618506 GCF_000503995.2 Ceratosolen solmsi marchali
TCTTCCTTACGTTCATGATCAGCGAGTTACGAGTGGCAATGGAAGTGCGCAATGATGCCTTAATGTTGTCGTAAATTCCGTTAGAGCAGCGAGGACGAATCGGGACGACGTCCCTCGCTGCTTGCCACCGCGCACGCATAACAATGGGCGCTGACGAGGAGTTTTGCCTTCGGTCGCGTCGGCAACAGGTTGCGGATCGAGTGGTGGTGGTGGCTGCCGGAGGCGACGGACGAAGCGACCGTTGAGGACGACGTAGAAAGGAGAGGTAGGGGTGGGAGATGGGGTTCACTTGGTGGTGGAGGGAGAGGTTACGAAGGAAGTCGCAAGAGAGCGCGAAATGATTTACATTGATGAGCGGGCCCATGTGTGCGCATAAACAGGAGCGAGACAATTCTAGGAGCCCAATGCAATTTATTTGTTTTTACTCCCCTCGCATAATGCTGGCGGCGGAAGCCGAGCACAAATAGAACAAGAGTACGGCGAAGACGAAGACGAAGTCGACGAAGAATAAGAGGTAGAAGAAGAGGTAGAAGACGAAGATGAAGTCGAGGAAGAATAAGAGGTAGAAGAAGAGGTAAAAGAAGAGATAGAAGAAGAGGTAAAAGAAGAGGTAGAAGAAGAGGTAAAAGAAGAGGTAGAAGAAGAGGTAGAAAAGGTACGACGACGACGACGACGACGACAACAATAACAACAACAACAACAACAACAACAAGGAGCACAGTATAGCGAAATGTAATTAACCGAGCGAGTCGTTAAGACCTTCGTTAACGAAGAAACGCGCCGTTTCACCTCGTGTACTGGATTGTAGACTCGCACAGACGCACGAGTATCGGACCAATGGCGCCGCTACAAAAAACACACGGGAGACGCACGGAAAGGGGAAAACGATAGAGGGGGGGGGGGGGGGAGAAGGGGATCACAGAGGGACCTTTGTACATACAAGGTACACGTATTACAACTAAAGAGCGTGTATATATTACGAGTACTAGACTTTCTCACGGCGCAATCGTGTGTATGGCTGAACAGGGGTTGCGCACGTAAGTGTACACACATACGTATGGGCGCGAGGAATGGAATCAATACATAAACTTTCGCTTTAGTCGACGCACACGTATACATAATAAATGCACCCAATTATTTTTCTCGTGGTCATTCGTGAGATTCCTGCAAAGCAGCGAGAGTCGCGGAAAGAGAAAGGGGAGAAAGGAGAAGGAAGGAGAAGAATGGAGAGTCGAAGAATGCCGTGATTGTCAAAGAAAATGCCGCACGCCCAACGCGTCGATAATCGCAACGAGATTATAATAGTACGACGACGCGGGGCCATTCATAAAGAGTGAAATCGACGAATTAATTGAAATTCCCGAGATCGCACGTAACCGCGCCTCACATGCACGCGCCGAATCCGCATGCGTCGAGTACCACTCATTTTCCTCCTTTTTCCAATTATCGCACTACCGGCGTACTCTCGTGTAATTTGTTCACGAGAATTGTGAAATGTCCGCTCGAGGACGTTGGTCATTTTTCTTCCTCCTCTCTCACCGCGTTTATTAAATAAGATTTCCATCTATTCCATTATGGATTTTTCCGCCATTAATCATATCTTGGAAGTCGATTAACAGCCTCGTAATCTTGACGCGTCGGAGTTCGCCACGAATGCCGCCTCTACACAATTATCAATATGACTTCCACATACGATCCACAAAAGATTCCCAACGATTCTGTTTTTCTATTTTTTTTTTCCGTCTTTTTTTTTCATTTTGGCCACTAAACTATTCATATAATAGACAAGCAATTAAATCGATCTCCTTTGTTCGGCAACGGGGACGCAAATTCCCTCCACTACGTCGATCATAAACGTCTACGGAGGAAGAGGGGGGAGGGGGGGAATGCTCTTACGGAGGAAGTAGCAATGCGTCGACTGTCGCACCTTGTGTCACTCTGTTATTAAAATCTATTCGCGGCTATGAAAGTATTCCGGTATCCATCCCGGACGGAGCAGTCCTATAAAAGTGGGGCCTGAAGCCAATAAGAGATCCAACCTTAGCATCATCATCGGAACTGTCGACTCGGCTACCTCGAGGCGAGTGTTCACAATGAGCCCACGGAGGCGCCACTTTCACGGCACTTTCACGGCAATTTTCCAGGTACCGATAATCAGCCGGGCCATCGAGGATGTGGGCCCATTATTATGCCATCTAGTTCGTTTAGGCGCCCCATCGAACTCTCGCCGTCCACAACGTAAAGCAGAGTAAGAAATTAGTCTCTACGCCCACCAGTCACTTTGTTTAAATTCCTCAATCTCTCTCTCTCTCTCTCTCTCTCTCTCTCTCTCTCTCTCTCTCTCTCTCTCTCTCTCTCTCTCTCTATCTCTCTGTATATCTCGTAATTTCACTCGCGAGAGCGGCACACGCGAAAACAGAGGCGAACAGAGTCGCGCACGTAATTCGTTCAATACTAGTCGCCGCTGGTATTGCGCAACGGGTAAGCGGATACGCGGCTCGACTCGTGCCTGTTCGATTTACGATTTTAACGACCGGCGAATCGGCAAATGGGCGTATTATCCCAGTGCAATCCTGCATTTTCGTCGACTATCGCAAGTCGAGAACGAAGCCACCGGGAGTAACGTAACCCCGGCAACTAGCACACATCCGGACGACACGTCCTTCTCCTTATTTCTTTGTCACGTGTGTATGTGAGTGCGGGCGCGAGTGATGTGGATGGTAGTATGGGGGTGTGGGAGGGGGTGTGGGCTCAGAGGCTCGGGATGATATATTTATAATATGGAGATGAGCCCGGGGAAACAATGGATAGGATCGAATAAATGGTCGTACATGAAATCCTGATGCACTTTTTGAGGGATATTTTTGTTCTTGCAATAATGGCGGGAATTAATGTGCGGAGAGCGATGCATGAGCGAGTTTAGCTGTTGTCGAGGCGACGCGTGTGGCGACGTCAACATTGTTCTCCCGTTTGGAATGCAATTCGCGCCATTTTCCATAATTTAAGGATGTGTACATTGTGTCGGCTAATGAAAGAGGCATGAAATCGCACGTTTACTCGCGAATCGGCCGGGGCGAGTGGGGAAAGGAGGAGGAGATAAGAGAATCGAGCGATTAGGAAAATA
The DNA here is from genome assembly GCF_000503995.2 of Ceratosolen solmsi marchali. Classification (NCBI taxonomy): domain Eukaryota; kingdom Metazoa; phylum Arthropoda; class Insecta; order Hymenoptera; family Agaonidae; genus Ceratosolen; species Ceratosolen solmsi. The sequence continues at coordinate 3,613,757 of NW_011948422.1, forward strand.
AGCGGTTGACCAAAAAATTAAAAGGAGAATTGCAGTTTATGAAACGTGCAAGAGGGTGGGCTGCATGGGATTTACGGTGATATTCGATTACGTTGAATCGATGTTGGATATTGCAAAGGTCGAAGGAAGCAAGAGTCGCCGAACGAGATTAGGGGAATGAATGAGAGGCAACGGTGCAATGAATTCCCAACGATGATGAAAAATAAATAAAAATGAAATGATTAATTGGCTGCGCCTGTCCTCGGATAGACAAGTAAAATTAAATGCACGGACCACGTAGATGATATTATTAATTTTACCAACGAATCCTGACGATATGTGTACCACTTGGGTTTTTGACAAGCTACACGAATATTTTGTGAGAAAGTGCACTGCGAATGAATAAGCAAAAGCCATGATTATTATTGCTTACAATCGGCATTCAATATCCGTTAGCTTGGCTGCTCGTTTGATAAAAACATAAAGTAGCAAGTGTACGTGAATTGTAAATAAAAGCGCGTTGGGTGGTAACTTTGTAGAATGTCTTTGTGTCGGTAAATATCTTAAAGCTCGTAAAATTCTGTTATTTAACGATATTACTTTTGCTATATTTTTAAATTTCTTTTTTTCGCCCTTAATTGCTTTACTGCACTTTAAAGTGAGGGAAGAGAAAAAGTAATGGAAAATTAGAAAAGGAAACTATTCTATTGCATCATTGAATTATTAAAGCTAACCGTATTGTGTAAAACATATTGTTCGCGTTCTATAAAATACTCTGGAAATTCGCTCTTCCTATGAATTCTTATAAGAGCTACCAAGACCGTATTGTGCGCACATATGATTTTACACGAATTAATAGAGTAAACAAAGAAACATTATTTCGCATCCGACCTATCATTTATATTATAAAAGCTGAAACGTAGCGAAGCGTAGTGGAAGTAAAAGAACTGTTTATCCATAAATGTTTAAGAGGTTCGAAAATCCTTCGCAATTGGCGCTCCAAGAGCAGCGAACAGAAGCAGTAAAAAAAACACGAGTTTGTAGCTACCGCACAACGTTGTACAATAAACCGACAAGTCTAGATTGTGTGGCAAGAAAATCACATCTTTCTTTCTCTTAAGCGCCTGCACTTTCTCTTTCTCCCTGATCTAGGATAATGCACGTACCTTCTTAAAACGATTAAAACCCACCTACATCGTAACGGTTGATAATCCCACGTAACACTATATACACTACATAACACTTGCAATAAATAAGTATTTATTCGACCCTCCCACCCATCCCACCCTCCCTCCTCGTCAAAACGCCAGCGCTCCAACCTCCACACCTTGCCGTACCCTGACCGTCTCGGTAACCCGTACCTTTACGAGTAGACCGTAAAGGTATATACGCTTATTATACGATGCATTGACTGGGAAACTTCCTATTAAAATGTCAATTCCAAGCTTTTAATTAAATATCATTTTCCGAGTTAGGGACACAGGTAGGCAGGTAGACAGGCAGACAGCAGACAGACAGACAGGCAGACAGGTAGGTTGAGCGGCCGGCAGGCAGGCAGGTGGCTAGATTATTGTTATCCACCGCCTTCGTTATTTCGCAAAAAGTCATCAGAGCCATTACCACGAGGAGTCGCATAAATTTAACGCCTCATCTCCGCGACACAACTCCGACGGGGAATTCAAAGTGCCCGAGCTCGGCCCGTGTCCCCTGAGGATCCGAGACCAGCCGAGATCCGCGAGCGAGCAAAAAGCTGGACCGAGTCGAGCGGTCAATCGCTCAATTAAAACTCGTAACCTGGCCGCTTATATCCCTCACTCCCTCCTTCCCACCAACGCCCTCTCACTCTCTCTCTCACTCACTCTCTCTCTCTCTCTCTCTTTCTCTCTCACTCACACACTCTCTCTCTCTCTCTCTCTCTTTCTCAAAGCATACAAACAGTCTGAATAAAATCACGTGAACGCGCCTACTGATGAGTCGAGCCCGTGCGCTGCAAAATATCGCCTGGAGTCTGATCCCTCCTTAATTGCTCCTTAAATGTAATCGACGATGACCCGGGCAGGGACAATTTTCCGGCAAACTCACCCAGGAGAGCTCCCGTTCTAAGTCAGCTTCGACTCCTGATTTTCGCCGGGTGCAAAGATCTCCGTTACCTTGTTACTTGGCAACACCCAAAACCGAGGAAACTCGGTGAGTTTCTCGACTACTTCTACGCTCCGGTATTTACGAGTTAAAAGTTCAAGATTTTACTCAATGTCGGCCCTACTTTCGGCACTCATGTTCGGGGGTGCCAATTATTTTCGTTAGCGGCTCGTTTATCCCGAAAACTGGTGCGCGTCGGCGGATGAAGTAATTAATTTTTTATCAATCGCGCTCCTGCCGGACGATCGGCAAGGAATCTCGCCAATGGAAAATTAGCTTTTACAAATTATCTCGCCGACTCGTTGATCAATGGGGGGGGGGGGGGGTAATAGTTATCTGCTGGGATTATTTGGTTGGCGTAGCTAGGGTTTTTGCGATGATGGGAGCTTATCGCTCGGGTTCCAAACAATGGAGACTCGCTTGTTGTTACGGGTAAATGGTGCATGTGCTAACGGTATCGGCCGTCGTGTTCCCTAAAGTTATTGAGAAATTATTAGGTGTTGGTGGCTTTAGGCTTTCACTAGGTCCTTGTAATTGTTTAATTGCTGGTGAGTTGCCGAGCTAAACGATGAGACTAGATGGAGGTGGGGATTTGGCCATTGCAAATGCGCAAGTGTCGCGAATGAAATGAAAAAACAGGGAGGCTCGATGTTTCCGTGTCGTGGAATGTCACAAGCATAATTACGCAGGTAAATGTAGGGGCCCTAATTGTTAATAATTTTCATTCGTTAAGTATCGTTGTTAAAGTTGCGCATATTGTGTATTATCGATTAAGGCGATATGGATTTTTAGTGTCAGGACAGCAATTCGGTTTGATATTATTCGATATTATAAGAGTGTTTGTCCGCGCGATGACGTAAAGTTTGGTTAATTACTGTAAAATTACCTTCCGACATTTTTGACAGGCTTCTAAAGAAATTGATCCGAGTTTCTATAATGAGCTTAATAAATAATGTAACGATGATCGAATGATCAATATTTCGTATTGAGCTAATAGCCGTATATTTTCAAGCTAAATGCAGTTCTGGCGATAATTATTATTATTGATTGGCTCGTGTACAGGTTTCGCGTATCGCTAAATAGCGCCAGCTCCTTTGTTTTACCTATTCAAATCGATTAATTTCTTTTGAATTGAGTTTTAGCTTATAGCGCTCTATATTTATTAAGAGAAACAATTGTTATTAAGAACCACGTTATATATATATATATATATGACTGTTGCTAAGTGCTCGTTGGCTACGTAATCCGCGCGTTGTCCCAAAGATCAATTAACTGATTTTATTCTCCTTTATACAAACCTTATTGAGGGTTCGAATAATCGATATTTTATTACAATTTCATTATACCATTTATCTTGCTCTACATTTTATTTGACATTGACAGTTTATCGTGATTTTCATTTAGTAAAAGCCGCATTGAAAATTACCCATTGCCTTTTTGCACCAAGCTAAACGCATTTTCATGAATATGCATTGCCCACACGTATATATATATATATATATATATATATATATATATATATATATATATATATATGCTAGAGCATGACAACTTTATTATACAAATAGCATTATCGCAAATTTACGATACAATTATTTATTTATCTTCCGGGTATGAAAATGATTAAGCTAATGGCAGTTTTCGTTGTTCTGGTGGGACGGTAAGTAGGAGGAGGGAACGGGGAGGGAAGAGAGATTTCGTCAAATTTCGTAAGAATCACTGGAATTACAAAAGCACAGTTGTCAAGTCATTTAACACTAAACGGAATGTTGGAACAAATTTTTAATTCGTTATAGTTGTCGCAGCAGCACGCGCAGTTAAACGAGTAAATTATTCCTACGCATAAAGCAACATAGATAATCGATACTAACGATATAAAAAAAAAAAAAAAAAAAAAAAAAAAAAAAAAAAGCTTAAAAGCTCATTCATCACAATCCACGATTGAGATTTACGACAAATCTATATCGTACAAACGTCAGAAAAATGTTGAATTCCTAAGGAGTATTATATAGAACGGGTAGTTAATTTAGTTAATTCGTCAGCTCGAAATGTAACGAGATAAATAAATTCATTGATCGAGTCAAGCACCCTCCACCCTCGCCCGGTAATCACCTACAATGCCACTTCCGTATAAGCTAGCATCGGGAGGTGTATTAAGTAGGTTCGGAATGGGCTCGTCCTTCGACACAAAGCGAAAATGGCTGGGCGCGATAACGTTTCACGCCCATGACACAAAAGCGCGAAACCGACTTCCATCTGACTAATTTGGCTCTCGCTGCTCTTTTACACCTGCGTCGTCACGATAAGGCGCGCGCGCGCGCGCGCGGCGCAATAATGTGACGCTGCAATGCGAATTGGGTCGGCAACTACTCGCGCAATAATTTCGCTGGGTGTCATCAGAGACAGGGCTAAGGTGGCGGTGGAAGGAGGGGGTATGTCGAATAAAGCCATTTGGGTGCGAGCGAGAGAGGCGATTGGGACCAGGTAGAGCTCCGTTCGCTGCTGTAGGAAACTATTGGCCGGCCACCGCTCCATTCACACGTCTAATTCCGCATCTCGATTATTCCGTTGTATGTGGATGGGATGGAACGGGATGTCCGTGGAATGATGGGTCGGGGGGGGGGGGCGCCAA
>NW_011948422.1:3618625-3627325 GCF_000503995.2 Ceratosolen solmsi marchali
GGGTGGGGGGGGGGGGGGGGGTGCGGAGACGATGTCTCTCGACGAGGGGTTTAATACTTGATCATTACTAGATTTTAAGAGTCTAAGCGAGAGCCTCGAGCTTTCCAGAACTCGAGTCTTTAATTGAGAGGGGGGAGGTAAACGAGCAAAGGCTACAATTAAATTCTTATGATCTGAGCGTGTAAAGTACATTCATTCGCGAGCCCATTTTCCTTTGACTAATTAATAGAACTTGAGCGGGCATTCCTCTACCGTTCGTCACCGTACACTCAGTTTTTTACGATCCATTTTAGGCGCACTCGCTTCCATTCGTCAGCACCTCCTCGTAACGCGTTAAAGGTCCGTAGTCGTCATCGCCGGCGTCGTCGTCATCGTCGTCGTCGTCGACGTCGTTGTCGTCGACGTTGTCGTCGTTATTCTCGTCATTCTCGTCGTTCTCGTCATTATCGTCATTGTCGTCATTGTCGTCATTGTCGTCATTGTCGTCACGTAAAGTCTCGCTGACGTTACGTTCGCGCTGTTCACTAAAACGCGTCTCGCCCTTGTTGGAATGCAGCGACAATGTGCCTCGTATAACGAGGAAAGGTAGGTCTGAACCTTCGGATTTCCGTCCTACGTTATTACATCTCCTACCTATATTTGCCTCCGCGCGGGATCGCTACCGTTGCCGACGTCACTGCATCCTTGGCATTTTTCCTTCCACGGCCTATCAGGATGAATCACTTACGGAGGCGGAGGCTGCGTGAATATCGCGAGCCAAGGGCTTGAATTATTGCTTTTTTTAGGGGAGGCTTCGGCACGACATACCTGCGCTACCTGGGAATGACAAAAAACGAGCTAGAAAGAGAGGAGGAGAAAATGGGACGAGGAGGAAGAGGCGTGACGAGGAGTTTGGTTGGGGAGGCGGAAAGGGGGAGGAGGAGGAGAAGGAAGAAGGAAGGAAAAAAAGTGGACGCTGAGCCGCGAGATAACGAGTCGAAACCATGCAATAATGGCTTTCCAATCGGGATATTATAAGCATGAGTCCGAAAAAAAAATGTTTATGGACCATGAGTCCACGTTATTATTCTTCGTTCATTTTCATTCTTCCTTTTAAAATTTTTATACACAGTTTATTTAACTAGCCCATTTAGTCGAATCATTTTTCATTTCACATAGCCCGATTGTACGCGCGATACTCGTAAAATAGTCTACAATGGTTTTTAAATCGGTGCAATCATAATGGAAAATTTTAAATATCAGGCACATAGTAACGATGCCGTAGTGTCCCACATTCAAGGATTAAAATAAAAATAAAAACAATAAAAATTATACCTTCAAATTTACGACGGAGCCGATTATAATAAGCTTAAAATTTAAGCTTTTCCAATCTTAAGCTTAAAACTGGTGCGAGCGTTCAATAATTCTAATGTCACTAACACATAAATAAGGTAGGTCGTCGTTATTAATAATATACGAATTGCCTCCCCTTCTATCTATTATAGTATCATTTTCAATGAAGCGTCAAAAGCATTGTCACTGCGCTTTTCAATAATAAGATCTTTTATATCCTTCTAGATGAAATTGTCATTTAACGTGCAATTACTGACTATTGCCAACAAATCATTTGTCAGTCTGATAAAGTTTGAAGGAAAATTTTATTTTCGCCTTTTTTTATCCGCATTCGCCGATGCAGTTGCGAAAAAAGGATAAATATATTAAACGCGGCATTTAACAGCCATTTCCTCTCGTATAATGTGATAAAATTACAGAAACCTCTCGCGTGCCACTTTGCGGTGCTGCGCGACGCAACGTGAATACGATAAACCGTACAAAACATTCGTATGCAAACAAAAGAAATTGACACAAATTTTAATGGGCATTTAAGTCCCGTCGTCGTAGTTGTCGTATGCGTGTGCTAAAGATATATTGCAATAAAAGTAATTATGAACATGGAAATGCGAAGCGAAAATGAAGCGTCGCGAAACCGCACTCCCATGTTTACCTATCCGTACCTCCAACTAAACCCATTTGGATTTCTATACTCTGATAAATCTGCGTGGACGTAGGACTGTAAGATTTGGTCGGCGCGCGGCACATAACTGACGCCACCCATCGATCACTAGGATTTTCAAATTAATGGAAAATCCTTGACCCGTGGTAGTACTCGCTCGCCGAATGAAGCACCCGGCGAGCATTTTCTCCGCTTCGCATCTTAAATCACCGCTCCCTCCACAACGACATATACATTGGTTTTCTCGCGTTTCCGACCATTCGGATCTAAAAGCATAAAGAGTCCGGGCGTATATGGAAGGGATGACACGTGTTGGACACGAAAATTAACTACGCATGTCAATGTAGAACAAGATTATGAGAAAGGAGCCTCGGGGACAAGCGGCATGGCATACGTATTTTGACAGAGCGGCGCGCACGCACGCACGCACGCACGCGCACGACTCCACACGAGTCCGCTCGCTGAAAAACGGTAAATCGAAAAGACAAAAGACACGCTGGTGAGAGTGCTAATACGTACGCGCACGTACGCACTCGCACGTAGACAGGGTAAAATGAAAGGAGAATAAGGTAAAAGAAACGAAGACGAAAGTGGACGATGAGCAAAGGGAGAAAAAAGTTTCCCATAGCCGCCGTGGCGAAGGAACGGCGATGCGGCAGTTGCCCCGGTACAATTACGCCCAAAAGTTAATGCCGAGCTAATTATTTAAAGCAGCGATTATTTAATCGGCGCTGCTCAATAGGACAAGCGGTGCATCGATGTATGAAGATATCGATCCATTAGAGGCTTATTTGATTATGAATAAGAGCTTGATTGCGCGACTAAGGTTGCATTAACAACTAACTTCCTACTCGGCGAGTTAACACAATGAAAACTTTTGCCAAACAAAGTCTCTCTTTTTCTCTTCGAGAAGGGCCTCTCTCGAATGCCGTCTTTTGAATCCCGAAGAATCGCCACATTAAATTGAGAAAGCCGCTCTAATTGAAGTGATTGAGCATTTTATTTTTATATGCCCCAATGAAACATTCGGGACAGAACAGCAGCTTTTCTTTTACTGAAAATTAACTGCACAGTAGTAGCTGTGGGTGCATCAAAGGAGAACGGATTTTTTTTGTTGTTGTTGTTGTTGTTGTTATTGTTATTGTTTTTTTTTTGTCTTATTTTTTTTTTTTTAAGAGCATGTTTAATGAGCTAAAGCTTCCATGCGCTGGCACGAATACATATTGACGTTTTCTTTCTTTGAAGATTTCTACTCAATGTTAATATAAGAAGATTTACGCTTCGTTTACGCGCGCGAGAATTTTTATCATTGCCAACACGCAACAAGCCGATAATTATTTCGCAAAACACAAACGAAATTTCGTACGTGCGACAAAAATTATTGATTGACGGGAAAGGGAAAGGGAAGGAGGTTGTGCGATCATCACCGTTTTTCTTATTATGGAGTTTAACGTACGTTTCTCCCCAGACTCGAAAAGCTTCGTACACGACTGTATGTACTGCCCAACTTATTTTAGCTTTATCTCGCTTGCCGTCTACCTCCGAGCTCGTCGGACTCCGAAAACATCACGGATCCGTACGCTTTACAAAAAATTCTTAGGGACTCGACCGAGTTTTCAGAAAAAATCAAAAAGTTTCGTGAACTCGTCGTCCCTTGAGGAGATTCGTTAAAACGCACATACGACTTTTAAAGCACAATGCGCGACAAACGCTAAGGCGCTTAATTATGGTTTCGGTCGTGCACTGCGAATGCATTGTGAAAAACGATAGCCAAACACCCTGATACTAGCCGGCATCAATCACAATGTCGCTACACGACACATCCATCTATTAATGCGCTTTCGCTGCTATTCCAACGACGATTGATAAGAGCGCGGCTCGAGCTCGGCATAACGGACTCACACGTTTAATCGAGCACTTACGACGTGGACACTCCGCCGAGTCGAAAAAATATCGCAACCAGACAGTCTCGGTTAACGTGCTACACCGAAAATTCAAAGAGCTGCAGAGTTGTGGTGAGCGAGATGGCGCGAAACTTGCCGGACCGGTGGTAGAAGAGAGGAAGCCGGGGGCTAGCAAGAGAGACGTCCATAACTTGCCGCTCGGACTGTACCGAAGAGTTTTATACCTGGCCAGGCCGGATCGCCTCGACCCTTTCTCCCTCTCACTCTCTCTCTCTCTCTCTCACTCTCTCTCTCTCTCTCGCTCGCTCGCTCGCTCACTCACTCTCATTCTCCAGCTCACTCTCCCCTCTAACCTCCCGCAGCCGTGCGCCCTCTTGTCTTGTAAGTGGCTTCGCTCCTCCGCTCACTGCAGGTACACTGCACTTTTGACTTCCCCTACCCTACCTAACGTCTCCCTACCCCTGTACACCACGACACCCGCTGGCCGGCCTTTTTCCTCTCCTTCAGAGCCGGCTGTTCGACTCGCCTCAGCAGCCAGGGGGAACATCCGCAGGGCAGCCGAGTTTACGCACACTTTGACGAGGACAAACGAATGTTAATATACATGCGCGCGCGAAACAAGGGATTTGCAACCGAGGCGCTCTCGCGACGTCCGTGCGCGAAAATGTAATTTAAAAGCGAGGAAAATGGCGGATTGTTTTGGAATATGCGCACGCGCGAGCAAATAATTGCGTTTCGCTAACTTGGCTCTGTTAACGCCGATTAGCTCGGCAATAATTAAACGCGAAACTTACATTGCGGACAATAACGACGCCCTTACTTTATTATTCATATTGAAACTTGCTTTCGTTGTTACGCGGAGGAGCGAGCGAGATGGCATGGTTCATTCATTGTTAAGATTACGATTGGTTAGTTGGGTAATAAATAGGGCACGGTGCATCAGTCCCAGCGAGCCTGCGAATCCGTCGACTTCTGTGCTGCTTTATCCTTGAATAATACGTCAGGAACTGGATGATCGCGTTCGCGATTTTGTGACAAAATATTTCCTAATTAATTAATCGCGCAAATTGAAAAAGTAATTCGTCGAGCGGAGGAAATTTAATCAGTTTCAAGTGCGGATAAAGCCAATATCCAATCTACTTGAGAATTTCATTGGAACATATGAAACCGTCCGAGGCCACATGGCGTGGACGTGAAATTTCGTCGCAAAAATGGATGTACTAAGGCACTTTTAAAATGTTTCTATATTTTACGAGGCAGTGATTAGAAAAAGCATGGAAATTGATGAGAATCTATAATCCAAGCACATATAGGGGACTTTGAGCCAATAATAAGTTCAATTTGGTGCAATATATAAAATGAATTTTCGCTTTTATTATCAAAACGAATCAATAAACCATTTGCAAATTTATTTCAGCAAAAAAATTGAGAGCGATAAAAAAAACATATATAACCTAAGTAAATATTTAATCATCTTAATTGTATTGCCTTTCTTTTCAACCGCCCCTATAGCAGAGTTTTTGACGTAATAATTAATGGCCGAGCCACTATTAAGGATATCGTGCATCTCGTTCCTCATTAGAATCCTACTCAGTAGAACAATACGAATTACGATGATTAATTGGTAAAATACAATGACGCACGACGAATAAAAATTTTAACATCCTAAGGAGCTATTTGGCCCGAATCGTCGACTTTATGTACGAAATAAAATAACTCGTAGGGTACACGTGGCTCTATGATTACGCACGTTATTTTCCGAAAAAAGATTTTCAACTTACTCACTAGGCTACCTCACTCAACAAGATAAAAATGGATTAAAGTACGTCACGTTGTTATCAACTTTGCAATTACGAGAACATTTCGTTTAATTGCTGTGACAATATGCTGTAGTACTCTATGTACTCGGGATCACAACTACGCCTATGCTTAAAACAAAGAAAAAAGGTGGGGGAAAAGAACATGATATATTAGCGAAATGACCATAATCGTTAAAGAGCGCTAAGTAAATACTTTGATCATTTCATTGGCAATGCTTGCAATTTGCATTTGTCTCTCCCCCCCCCCCCCAATCACCACATTCCCTTTCGTTTGCCACATTAAATTATTAAATTTATACCGCATAAACACGTAAAATGGTCCATAACTTTGAAGGACACGATTTTAATTAAATTTATTTCTAAGATGGAATTAAGGCGATAATAACGCTTCCTCCGCGTGGCCAACTGCTTAACATACATTTAACGACGAATAAGGTGGAATGACGGCCGATAAACGATCAACTACTAACGCACTCTCACTCTCCGTGCTGGAGTCGCGCCTCTCTTCCCACAATCAAGCACCCAAAGAGATACCGATGCCACAACTCCTCCACCAATCCGCAGCACCACCGACGAAATAATCACGCAGGTCATTTATTGCCATTAGTATGCCGCTATCCCACAACAATAATAAACATTTAAACCTGATTTTTTCATTAGCGTTTAAGAGGTGCGTCGTTGGGAAGAAGAGGAGAACAAAATCGTAGGAGCCAAACATCAGCCAAGAGCCCATCCCCTGCCATAGACGAACAATCAATCTCAATTTAACGCGATACCCTCCCGCATACGCTGTCACGCAACTTTTTTGCGATCGCGTCTACGCGCGCACGACGCGCTCGTTAACTCCGGACTTGGCGGCTCTTTAATTAGACGAAGGGCGCTCTTACTATTCACATGCGGGGGAGGCTCAGGCGAGGGCAGAAAGGCCAGCCCGGGCTCATAGTCCATCGGCGAGGCTCGATAGCGGAAAATAATGCCTGGCACGCGGTTTTTCAAAGAAGCTAAAAAGCCGGCGTCGACGGCTCTCCGAGGGCTCGCAAAAACAAGGAAAAATCATCGAGCGGCGACGACGATCGGGCGCCCGATAATGGGGATGAATTCATGTGCGTTGGGGAGGTGGAGGCGCGCCACCGCGGCGGCCGTGTTTTTACTCCGCACCCGCGAGGACGCACGAGTCCGGGAGTCGAACTCCCTCCCTCCCTCTCTCTCTCTCTCTCTCTCTCTCTCTCTCTCTCTCTCTCTCTCTCGCGCGGACACTCGTAAGACACACGTCCGACGTTTATATGCGGGGCGGGGCAGAGAGGAAGGCGCGATTTTAGACTTTTTTTCTTCATCTCGTCATTGCGCCCTCTTGCCTCGCCACGCCTCCCCCGTCGCCGCTGTCAGTCGAGCACAAAACCCTTGGCCTCTTACACTCGGCCAAAGCCGAATACGCAGAATCGCCGCTAATCTCCTACAGATAGAGCAGGCCGGGACAGAAAATTCGCACATCGACTTTTCAAGCCAATGGAAAGCATTTGCGTTATGTATCGACCCGTGGCACGCACTTTACACATGCGATAACTCAAAACACTTACGACCTCTTTCGACCAATTGTCGAGGTTTTCTAGTACGTACGCAAATTCGAGAGCTTCCCTTAAAACTTACGACCAATCATCACATTGATCCATCACAATCGCGAGGTACAAGCGAATTTCGGTCTCGCGTATTAAATCGGCACTCAAAGAAAAACCTAAAGTACCGAACTGTCAGCCGAATTCTACGATCCACTCGACACTCCAAGTGCCATGTCCTCGATTGAATCCCGAGACGGCCAGATACTCTCATCCTCCATTAACCACCAGAAGCACCAGAAGCTCTTTACCAGTAATTAATGCGCGGATGCTCGTTCCGTGACGAGCGTATCGAACGAAAATGAATCACACGCGGCGATGAATAATCACGAAAGATCGGTTCGGTCGACAGAGTACGAGGACGTCCTTGTTGGCAGAATATGGAGCTCAATGCCAGCGATACTATTTTGACGCCATTACGCATCGAGAACTCTTGGTCCTCGCCTAGCGAGAAAACCGCGTCATCGGCTGTCAACCTGACGAACGCGACTCAGTCCGCGAGACGAGAAAGGAGGATGTTTTTGTCGTGCGAAGGCCGACGCGCGCGCGTATGAGGGACTGGAATTTGGAATTTCGCGTTTGTCACTCGTCCTGAGCTCCTTGCTAGCGACGAGAAGTCGATTAAATAATTAATAATTGCCGGCCGTCCGGGAGAGATTGTCGTGAATTGCGCGAACGTTTGTATTGCAGAATGTCGATTTGCGACGAGGTTTGGGGGTAATGGGAGTAATGACGGTGACAGGGACGATGGGAGGGACAGAGGCGAGAGGACGAAATGAATTGGAAGAAGAAAATTTTGTTGAGCAGTCTCTGGCGCCTGGTGGTGAAAAAACTGTGCTAGCAGTCCGGGATGAAGCATCGCTTGGTTAATCGTAACGAGACGGTCTTTTGCCAAGCCAAAGCCCGTAAAACGAGCACAAGAGTTCCTTAGCGTCTCTTTTCACAAAGTGGCGATGTGCGCGGGAGAGCGTCGATACTGTCTTAACTAAACGCTGATGCTTTTTAATTTCAAAGTCCGATTCGAAGTCGAAATGACGCTTTACTCCTGGATGCGTAATCAATGAATCGCTCGGTGCTGACTCGATAAGACACAATGATGATCGTAAGTCTGGTGAGTAAGTCGTACAACGTCTTAGTCGATCTCATTAAAATTCCCAAGGTCAATGTTAATTCATAGAGGAACGCGTAAGAAGCAGCGACAATAACTCGCAGCAAGCATAATTCGTAGTCGGCCATCGGTATCGGGCGCCTCGAGGAAGCGTTTATTTTTGTACAGCCTCCGAGGGAGAGCAGAGAGGGGTGGAAGGAGTATGTGCCGAGATGTGCTGGAGAGCGGTAAGTGGGAATCAGAGAAGGCAAAGTACGGGTGG
>NW_011948422.1:3627363-3628496 GCF_000503995.2 Ceratosolen solmsi marchali
GGGGGGGGGGGGGGGGGGGGGGGGAGGGGCGGTGGTGACGGTGCCGATGGAGAAGGGCCGTCCGATAACCAATACAGGTGCCTTCTTCGTATGTCTCTCCGTCCCCCGTTCGCCATCAGTGCACACACGCACAAAGATATCCTCCCGATCCCCTCTCAAGGATTCCTAGTTTGCCCAGTTTAGCGAATTATGAGGCGGCCGGGGCATCCAGCATTTGCATCGAGCGCTCATCGAGGAGATCGTCTCGCCGCATAAATCAACAACAGTGAACAAAGCGGGCATCCGCGACGTTGACGTGACATTCGTCTCGGACATAGCCTCCCCCAGGAGGCGAGTCGTGCCCGGGGCGCCAGTGCAATCTTACAAGGCCCTCTCGCGAGGTGGGCGATTTAATTGACTGGAGGAAAAGTGGATGAGAGGGCGGTTTCTCGTTTAGCCGGGTGACGGTCACGGCAGCCGTCGGGAGCCTGATTCCTGACGCGAGCGGAATTCTTTCGAAATTGGCGGGAGCGAGTGTAGCTAGCTGCATTCGCCCGAGTGCTAACTGATTTTCGGTGGCACTCGATCTCGCCGAGGAATCTGTCGGCCTCTCTTTGATTGGTTGCGGAATTAAAGGCTCGTTGGTCGTCGTGGTAATCGCGTTGGGCTTAAGCTTCGGGGTAAAAGAAGGAAGACGTCCCGGTCGAAGCATCTCGTGCACCGCTGTCGTGGCTTCGAAGGCGCGACGGTCAAGTGCCAATCGCGGCCTAAACCTAGGCAATCGTAGTTGGAGTCGTGGCAGTGGTGACGATGCCGACAACAGCGGTAACAGCGGTAGTGCCGCTAGAACGATAACAATAGCAGTATCAACGACGTAGACGGAGACGGAGACGGAGACGGAGACGGAGACGGAGACGGAGACGTCAACGACAACGACAATGGGAGCAGCAATAACCTGGCAGCCACTGAACCGTAATTCTCATTTTGGCCGGCTTTGAAAGTAGAGTACCGAGCGATAATTAAATTTCACCGATGATTGTGATTGAGGGTCGATGGAGATAAATTGCTCGCGCGGGACCAGTCGTAGTTATACAGATGTCTTGCGGGGGGGGGGGGGGGCCCCGGTTCCCCCAAATACATAAATAAAATGGCTT
>NW_011948422.1:3628639-3630398 GCF_000503995.2 Ceratosolen solmsi marchali
TAGTTAAACAGTGTTTGTGGGGGGGGGGGGGGGAGACCCCGGTTCCACCAACTACATAAATATAATGGCTTTAAAGCTTCGAGCGCGATACAATATTATAATAATTTTATGCGCTGATACGTGGCTGGGGACGGTGAAGGGGGAGGAGGGACTCCGCGCCTTAGCTATATCGATCGCCAGCTGATCGAAATAAAAACCCGGACCCGACGGGCTTCCCACTGATGATGCTGGCTGCAACTCGAAAAACGATCGCATAGCTTTACGCTAATTATCGCTCCTCCCTGGTGATTGCAGGAGGCGCGCTGCTGGTACGGGATGGCACTTCGTTAATGCACGCGCCTATATTGGTCGGAAATTTACGGAGGGCCGGGGCATCTTATAAATGCACGCAACCAAGGCCACTTAATGTAAATCCCGGTACCGAGCCGCGCGCGCGTTTAATATATAAAAGTCGCTCGACCGTGAGGACCCTGCCACCTAGGAATCTGCCCCGAAGGATGCGTACAATGCTAACTTGGGATCCATGCGGATGGGACGAGTTCGCGTTACCATACCTTTGCGTGACCGGGGCGATATGGGACGAGACCGATCCTCCACCTCCACCTGGTCCTACCTCCTCTCCGCCCTCATATGCCACCGACTTTTTCATACTTAATGCGCAAAACGACCCCGGGATTTGGTCACACATTCAAATAGAGAGAGAGAGAGAGAGAGAGAGAGAGAGTCTTGTTCACTCGTTCAAGTCATTGAACCTCGCGAGAGGCGCAATGGCCTTCTCCTCCTCCTCCACCTAACCCTCGTCATCGCTGGCTCGGTCGAGTGGAAGAAAAAACGAAGAAGGCATCGTTTGTTGATTCTGTGCGCGCGAGAGCACATTTGGATTAGCTACGCCAGGATCTTTTTCCTTCTACGGCCATCGCCTCGCCTCTCTATTCATATATACACACATACCGACACACAAACACACAGAGAGAGAGAGAGAGAGAGAGGCATTCTCTCTCTCTCTCTCTCTCTCTCTCTCTCTCTCTCTCTATCCGTCTTCTATATCTGCCTCTCAGACGTCGTGAATCCGGAAATCGGCTGCTAATATCCCGCGCACTGGTTCGGCCAAAGTTTTCTCTGTTGACTTTGGGCTCTTTTTACGCGAGATGTTATCGCGACAGGAGGAGAACTATTGTCGCCAACTCGATTAACGCGTCCGAGTCTCAAAATGGACTATCGTGATCAAAATATCATCAGACGTTTCTTCCGCACCTTGACGCTCCTGCGCTTTATTTAATCTTCGCAGTCGATTCGACCAAACGTGCGCTCAAACTGTAATACGCGTCGAAATTAAAAACCAACAAAACAAAAAGAAACATCGACTTGCACTTACGATAAAACCGTGCGCGCTCATTGCTTGCCGCGGACGATAACGGCACATTAAATGCGCGACTAAAGCGAAATAGCAACGGCAAATATTAAAACGTCGGGATGTACCGAAAATTCCTTAAATTGGAAGAGCCCTCGTAAAATAAGATAAGCGAAAATTGTTAGGAGATTCGGCGTCGTAGCCGCGCATCCGGCCAAATTAAATATCCACACCGCGAATGTTATTAGTGTGAAATGCAAGCCTCGACACATACGAACAACAACGGCGCAACAACAATAATAAGGAGAGTCGACTGCCAGGACAGCTATCGCGCACGACAGCTCATCTCGAAAAATTTCCATACGCCGAAAATTTCCTTGGCGGTTGCTCGCGGAGAGGAGCCTAACC
>NW_011948422.1:3631101-3633545 GCF_000503995.2 Ceratosolen solmsi marchali
AGGAGGAGGAGGAGGAAGAGGAGAAGGAGGAGGAGGAGGAAGAGGAGAAGGAGGAGGAGGAGGAGGAGCCCGTACCGTATAAAAGCCGTGTCGAGTCGCCGGGGATCGCGATTGCGCCTACTAGGGCCCGCGATGAAGGGGATTTGTCCTGAAAGCCGATCGCGGTCCCGTGCATCAATCGTCGCTTATCGCGACTCGCGCATGACACATGTAGATGGGGGCCCGATTCGCCGCCGCAACATTTGCGAAATTCCGCGAGCTGTCTCTCATTGATTTGTTACTAATGAGGTTCGCATGGTCGAGACGCCGCGAGGAGGATAAGGACGTCGTGGTGGTAATGGGAGGAGAGTGGGGATATTAGGGGAGGGGGATTGGTGAGGGGGGAGCAGGCGTGACCTTGTTGCTGTTTCAGTAGTTTTCTCCCCGTAGCGGGGACTTTTAACGAAGGGGCAAGCTTTGTTTTATAAAGCAATTGCGCGTCAACGACGCGTCGAATCCACACGCTGCGTTGAAAATTGAAAAGCGGAGGCTGTAATTCTCGCGATTGCTAAACCGCTGATCCCTCTCATTCGTTTCATTTTCTTTTCAGTCTTTCTTACGCGTTTTTCGTTGATTTTTATTTCGAATTGCCTTTTTATCGACGTGTGCGCGAGCATAAGATGCATTGTACTTGAAAAATTACAGTTAGCTGTAAATCACCTACATGGCGATTGAGTGTAGATTGGATAGAGAAGATAACGAGATGGCTTTTCGAGCCTGCAATAAATCTTTTTTAAGTACATTTAATCTTTTATACTGTAAATTTACATTTTTTACACTTAAACGCAATCCGAGCACTTTTCTAATGGCAAGAATTTTCACTAGATATATTTTTAATTAAAAGATTAGCTAATTAGGGGCATCAAGTTTGTGCGAATTTACGGCGCGAGGCGGAAAAGGGGGAACCTTCGGACTTTGGCGATCTATGCCAAACGGAGAAGATATTTAACATTATTATAAGTTTTAAAATATCGGTCAAATTAGCCAAGCAGCTATTGGCGCAATAAGCTAAAAGGAGATAAAGCGCATTTATTTCACAGGACCTGCGTGTGGCTTATTATTAATTGTTGCATTAGAGTTGGCGAAGGTGAGACGAAGCCGATGAAAGCCAGGGAAAATTCGAAGGAACTCGGCGCGTGACAACGACCATTAATCATCAATCGCTGCCATGACGCGAATAAAAGCCAATTTCTCTATGCTGAATTCGAGGCGTCGTAAGATGCATTACAAGATTAAATGAACGGGCCGGCGTCTGGAGCCCGAGTTGGAAAAAGTGCATTGTAAGCCCGATGAAAAGTATCGCCATATAACAGAAAACCATTTAGTGCAAGTTACCTATAAAGGAGAAAGCATCGCTGACATTTCCATTTTCATGCAGATGAGTATGAAAAAAAATAAAAAATAAAAAAAAATAAAAAAAAAATAAAAAATTAAAAAAAAAAAAATAATAAAAAAGGACGCCTAGCTCTCCAAGAATAATCCAAAGTCTACTCGTAAATCGCAGAGATTAGCGTTGAGCGGAATGGAGAGACGAGTGGGCGGGCGAGGCGGTGGTGAGAGGAGGGAGAGCCGTGCGATCGGGTAGACAAAGTGATGCTGAGGAAAGTCCGAAGAGCTGTGTCTACGTATCGCAAGACGCGCCACGTGGGATGTACGTATTATTTGTCTCTAACGCGGAATGAGGAACTTTTCAATACCTCTCGGCACAATAAAAACGCCGACTGCCGGAGTCCGAGGAGACTGCGTCTCGGCTTATTTTCACCTCTCTCTCTCTCTCTCTCTCTCTCTCTCTCTCTCTTACCCTCCACTAGCCTCACGTCCAGTCAGCACATCGCACTTCTCACTTTGACTCTACTCGCTCTCTCCCTCTCCCGTCGGATTTAACAACTTTACAATGCAAATTGTCCAAATTGCCCAACAATCACGTAACTGCGCGAGCGCTTTACAGTGCCAAGAGTTGCATTAAATAAAATTTACCGAGTTAATCCCCCTTGGCCCTATTTGCCCTTTCTGCCGAGGCTTTGGCGAGAAAAATATGCGAGCAACGAAACGGCTACGTAAAGTATCAGCAACGAAAAAGCGACCGAGAGTGCGGTTTCCTCTCTCTCTCTCTCTCTCTCTCTCTCTCTCTCTCTCTCTCTCTCTCTCTCTCTCCCATTCTTTCCGGCGTAATTTTTTTTCCATTCCATTTCCTTTTTCCTGGTTGTGTTTTGTTTTTTGTCTTTTATCTTTTAATATAAATAATACCACGACATATTCATAACCGAAACATACTAGAAGAGTTTAAGCTTTTATTTATTTACAAATTGGCTGATAATCTTTGCTCTCTGATACGCATATCAATAAGCGGCAAAGTGGCTTGGTGAATGGGGGAGGGGGGGGGGTGGTGGAGGGGGAGGGGGGGG
>NW_011948422.1:3633699-3636913 GCF_000503995.2 Ceratosolen solmsi marchali
AGGGGGAAGTGTGGGGTGGGGGTGGGGGGGGGGGGGGGGGGGGGGGGGGGGGGGGGGGGGGGGATTCTTCATGAAAAAATATTATTTAAATGCAGGTTATATATCTTAAAAGAAGCAAAAGAGAGACAGAGAGAGAGAGAGAGAGAGAGAGAGAGAGACAGAGAAAAAGCAAACAATGAAAAAGCAAGAAAAAAAAATTCCCAAGTCTTTTACATTAACAAGTTAAAGAAAGATTTCACGTGCTTGATTAATACATATAAGTCTAGGATTAGGTATGCATATTTTACGGCTTCGATTACGACGCGATATGATGCAAATGGTCGTATAATTTAAAATTTAATTGTAATAAGCCATAGGTTATATGGGTAAAATTATTTCAGAATCGACGGGACAATAGCGAAACAATGAATCTCGTTAATGGATATTATTATTTATGAATTTCGCTTTATTTTTCATCGGTTGGACGATAATAAAGTAGAGCACAAATTTTCTAAAAATCATACTTATCCCACTATTTAACTAAGTATTGACTCGAGTCAAGTTGGAAGATCACATCGTCGGAACGCAACGAGAAATTACTCTTTAAATTGTTTTTCAAGATTGAAAACTTTTTCCCCTTATTTAAACTATATAGATAGATCGGTGTTTACCGAGTTATCTATGAATATGTATAACTGGGCGCGCAAAACGCCTTGAAATAATGTGAATAAGAGAAAATTTTCGAAAAATAATCTCTCCCTAGTATTATTAACCACACAAACTTCAAATAAGTCACTAAAGAAGCATTTAATTACGAATTTCCAAAAGTTGCCTGCTTTTCATCGCGAAAAACCACGTAAAAATGTTTATGTATAAAAGTTAATATAAACAATTTGGCGCGACACTGGTGTCGCATTATTCATGAATTAGCTTGGGAAAATGTGCGAATAATAATAGCCGCGATTTTACACCAGACAATGACGCGCAATCTTAATTAAGGAAACATAAAATTCAGCGAGGCGAAAGCAAAGTTTTTAAATTCGCGGCTGCAAGAGATGCAAGAAAGTGAATTACACATTTTCTAATACTACAAAAATATTTAGCCACACCGCATCCGCTACAGAGGGACAAAAATCACGCCATTAAAGAAAGATCGACCTGGAGAGACATTTGCTAAGCGTATTCGCAAAAGGCACTTCCGAGCGATTGCCAACAATTTCAAGTGAACTACTCGCTGCCGGTTAACTTAGCTAACTTCCGACTTATTTCTTTATTCCTGTTTGCTCGGGACGGATCGTCGCTGCAGTTGCGCGAGGAAGGGGCTAAGGGGCATGTGAACCACGCGCATTTTACGAAATCAATGCTTCCAGTTTGAAAAGCCCTGTCCCACGACTTGTCGCCTAATCAAGGGGACGCGCGACGTCGAATCGCCTCGAGTACTAAATCGAAAGAAAGACAGCCGCTCTTGTTTAATAGCACCTTACGAAATCTCGCCTCCTTCATGAATAATTAATTCCTCGGATTTTCGCCTCGTTCCCGCTCGACATCGACCGGCCGACCGCGCATAATAATTCATCCAGCTTGGGCAAACATTATGAAACGAAATATTTATCCCGCATCATTATTCGATCATCGATCTAACATGAGGCGCGTGACTTTTCAGCGCTCGATGTAATTCGAGACCGCCCAGCGAATAATTAGAAAATCGCTATTTGATCACGAGGCTTGTCGAGCTTAGCCTAGCGCCCGATCCAATCCGAGACAGAAAAGAAAATCCAAAAATCCAACGCAACGCTCATCGATTGAGGGCCTCCGATTGAGGATCGAATTCCGCGAGCTCGGCTTTTTAAGAACAAACGCTACTCGCCAATTATCTTGTCAAATCGATGAAACATCGGGCAGCCCTGGAGGAGAGTAATGCTAAGAGCAGTGCCGCCGTCACCGCCACCACGGCTACAATGGGGACGGAAAAATCATTGGGCGAGCCTTGCTACAACGCCTACTTGCTTGGCTCAAAACTTCGCCTCGTTACGATCGCTCGTTACCCCGAGGAATGACCCTCGGTACGCTTATTATAAGCAATGTGCGAAGAGGGGAGACGCGGGAGGGCGCGCATATATTTAACCGAGTCGAGAATTTATTGCATTTTCCCGGCGGCCACGCCCGTTCCGCGCACTTGGATGCGCTGCTGCCCACTTGTGGGAGCGAAAAAATAATGACGAGATCCGAGCAGCTTTCGTGAAAAGTAAGCATAGGCCGCATAGATAAACAATGTAACACGACGCGCTTGGCAAACTCCCCAGTCCCCCGTACATGCATATTTTCCCGAGCGAGCCACGCTCGGTCGACTATCCTTTTCTACCCGATAAGACACGGTAAGCGGCGGTGCTGGTGGTGATGGCGGTGGCGGTGGCTATGGCGATGGCGGTGGCGGTGGCGGTGACGGTGACGGTGGCGGTGGCTATGGCGATGGCGATGGCTATAGCGATGGCGATGGCGATGGCGAGGACGATGTCGATGTCGATGGCGATGGAAATGGAAATGGCGATGGCGATTGCGATGGTATCTAATATACATAAGCCCAATGAATAATTGCAATGCGCGCGGGCATCTTCGTCTTTATTGGCCATAAATATAAAGCGTCTTCATTAAAAAAAAAGTAGGAGGCAGAAAGACGATATAGCCGAGTCGGCGGCCTCGCTCGCGGGCATAAATTCCCAGCCCGAGTCGACTCTTTCGCTGGATGCTGCTCCCCCTCTACGGAGCGTCGAGCGCGACAATTTCTCTCCGAAAAGTCATCGACGAGAAAACGTCCTCACCCGGGCATCTCGGGCGATCGCACCAGCTTCCTCGCTCACATCCCGACTCGATCGTCGATTAAAGGAGATAACCGAGGCATCTCAACGCGATCGAAGCATCTCAACACGATCGATCATAGGAACTTCCACATCATGAAGACTCCGATGATCAGACCACCGTCGCAACCAGCTGGATTCTGCCCTTCCATTGTCCCAGACGATGTTCACGAGAGTGCGAGGTACGACTCTCGGCCGTGCTCTACGTGGCGAACCCCGGCAATTTGTTTAGTTGCTGAGTTTGTCGGTTAGGCTAGTGTACTTGGGCTCGGTGAATCGTGAAACGCGGCCAATCTTGGCCCGACGATGATCCAAGTTATGGGCTTTCGAGGTTAGCTAGGTTTTTTTTTTTTTTTTTTTTTTTTTTTTTTTTTTTTTTT
>NW_011948422.1:3636971-3646483 GCF_000503995.2 Ceratosolen solmsi marchali
TTTTTTTGTTTTTTTTTGCTGTCACTGCGGCAATTGGGAAAGCTGGTCGGACTGTGTGGACGAGGTGTAAGAGGCTGCTCGAGCCGAATTGGCGAATAAATCGGCGATACCGTCGCACTCGGTTCCATGAACATTGCCCCACTCAAGCTTATAGGCTTCTGACTTTACAGCTAGACAGCCATTAACATCGGTAGGTGCCGATGAGCAAAAGTTTCTTCCCTATAACAGGCTCATCCCGCTCCGCTCGTCCCACGTGCACACTTTCTCACGCACTCGCTCTCCATTTATATCTGGCAATAATCTCGAATTAGATATTTTTCTCAGCAATTTTAGATCCTCGTGCTCATACGAAAGATAAGGCCACTTGGCTCCTGGCACTCGAAGAAGATTCTTTTCCTTTTTTTCTTTTTTCGTTTTATCCTCCTCCCTACGATTATATATGATAATCACAATAAAGGTGGGATTTTTCTAGGTAGAAAGTTATATTACGAGATCTTTCGCAGTGACTCTCGTAGGGTACGCTCGTTTTCCATTATTTTACCTCGAGTGAAATGACCCCATATTTTTTCAATGTTAATCTAACCCCATGAGAGAATTTCAATTATGAAAAAACGAGAACTGTCCGCGCTCCCTTGCGCGATAAAGTTTAAAATAATGCATCCACTTTTCATTGGAACTTGGTGGTTTTTCGAGCAATCTTGTCGGACGTATTGCCGTTGCGCGGGATAAAACTACCAAAGAAGAGCAAACGATGAAGAGGCGTATTTTTAATCCGGGAATAACATTCCATAAGTAATGCAAGCGAGGATCGAGTTTCGTTAAAAGGCACTACCGTAAAAATCGTATTAGGTGATCTCTCGATGGGTACGGGAGAGAGAAAAGAGAGAGAAAAAGTAGCAAAGAAAAACGAACGTCAGCCGGCTCGTACGAGCCGGCACGACACAACGTCAAAGGGGCATTGGAAGCCGATGAGGATCGGTAATTGATTTCGTAGAAGCGTTGATTTACCTACCCTCGATACTCGTGTAGCCCTGGTTATTATTAATGAGAGCATTAATCAGGGAATGCAGACCTCGTGATACGTAGAAAATGATCTCACGCGTGTTCGACTGTTTGTTCCATCTTCCGATTCTAGACTGCCTGCCTCCTCCCACCCCATCCGTTATATTATATACCATTCGATTGAGAATTTCATCTATGACTGAGCTAATTAAATTAATTAACAGATATTCCGCGCGAGTGCATTTATTAATAGTCGTAAAAGGGGGGGGGGGGGAAAGAAGGAAGAAAAGGATAAAAAGAAAGGAGCAAAAGGAGGCAACGCAAATGGCTGAGCACGGCCGATTAGGCTTCTAATACATCGTAGTCGATAAATAATTTTGCCACTGAAATTGCCCTTCCGTTACGGTCGCGTTAATTACGAAGCCAAACGATTGAATAATTAATTATCCGGGCGAAAGAAATATCGACATTATAGATGAGGCAGCGGTGAAACTAGAAAAGACGACGATTGGGAAAACATTACCGTCTCGTGCGCGACAAAAATTAATACGTAAACTCGTAAATTTTGCAACATTGTCGCCGTTGTCCCCGGTTCACCATCGACATGGCCATTTATATTTGCGATAATTGGAATTCCTGCTCGAGCCTCCTCCTTTCTCTCGGTACGCCTCGAAGAAACACTGTGCATTCGTTATAATCGCAAACATTCGTGTACTACGATCATCTTCGTACTATATAAAAAACAAAAAAAAAAACAAAAAAAAAACAACAACAACAACAACAACAACAAAAAAGTTCTGGCCTATTGTCGCTCGAGCATCGTAGGAGCGATAAATTTGGAGAATTTACAATCCTTGTGAGTTACCGGTACTCGCCTCGAGATCTTTCCCATTAATAAATTAAAGCGCCATTAGTTCGTTTGCCCACCTGTCGTCATAACCCGCCAATTCTTTCCTTTCTTTTCTTTCAAATTTAAAGAAATCTAAAATGGCGCAGACAAAGATAAAAAAACTGGCGAATCTCCCGTCTCTTGCCTCCAATAGCCCTTCATTATCCTCGCGACCGTCATATGCAAAGACTCGCCTGTGAAAAGGGGAAAAAAAACTGGCTAAACATCGGCGGTTCGGTCCTCGCACACAACGACGAAGGAGCGAGTGAACTAAAGATAGTTGTGCAACCTCATTTTCAAGCGACTAAGTCTCTCCGATTCGATTCGCGTACAAAGCCAAAGAGATAGATATAGATAGATAAATAGTTAGATAGATAGATGCCGAGAAAGACAGAGAGAGAGAGAGAGAGAGAGAGAGAGAGAGAGAGAGAGAGAGCAAAGTATAAGTTTTCTCTCGGGGCTACATGCAGACGGCGGAATCGTGTCTGTCATTGAAACGAAACAAGATTAATCGAGTCACTATCTCGAGCGCTAAGCCTATATACACAAAAACAGACACAATCCCACACGTACACATAATCGCTCTAGAGTGTCTCTTTTTCTCAAATATATCGTGACTCGTTGCGGAATCGCCCTCGAATACACGCTGGCATGGGCACGTAATAATGCACAAGCGCGCGCACGCAAACATTCGTACTATTACCGAATGCTGAATTTACGATAAAGCAAGGCTTTGGTTGCTTTTGGCGGGAATAAAGGAATAATACCATTGTATTCCTTTAACCCTGATTATTTAAACGAAATGTTTGGATTGTCGAAACGCCGAAACTCGACAACTGACAAAGCGATATTTAATCAAGTGGATTTACAATATTGCTTGCACATATCTAATTCGTGACGCTAATGAATAACAATTATTTGCCATTTTTCGGACCAAAACCTAAATATTCATGCAACTTTTATTTATTCTATATCAATTGCATATCAATAAAAAATATACAGGGCTTATCGTAAAACAGCAATGGGAATTGATTGTAACATAATTTTCTGCTATACCGCGCGAGCAGCTACAACATTAACAGCCATTTGTTCTTTAAGTAAAAAATTACTTTTACCATTTTATCAAACGAACAGCGAACAAAGTGCTTTTACAATCATTTAGCGCACAGAAATTTTACGGGCAAATATTCTTTATTACGCAAAATTTAATATGCAAACAATGTCATTACCCAAGGAATAAGAAAGAGAGTCATCGTAAGTTTCATCATAATGATTTTATAAATTGTAAAATATTATTGTATTTCTGTCATGTTGAAGGCGTACCCAATGTTATCCTTATCAATACGCCGGAAAAGTATCGAATAAATCCAATTAGCAGAGGCAGTATGAAGTATAAAGGAAATCCTAGTCCATCTCATTTACATAAACCGATACTTGAAATTTAAGTAAGAATCTTATCATTAGTATCGAGCAACTCGTCAGAGCAGCTTACGTCCAATTGAAAATTCTTTCTCCTTATTTATGTAGCACTAGGGAAACAATTGCAACATCACCCAAGTCAACCCTCCAACTTTACGACCTAGTTATGATTATTTTTAGACTGCGGCTAGTTTTGCGGCTTGACAATACTGCAATTCACAATTGTATTATAAAATTAGGATGACTTATATTGTTTATTTTTTACTTCCTGTACGAGATACAATATTGATTTTGTAAACTCGATGCGTATTACATTCTAAATCTGCTACGTCATTGTTTGTTAGACAAGTATACCTCTTCCGTTATGATTTCACGTTACGCGATTCGAACATTACATTTCTACATTATTTATTCTTTTAGAAATTGTCCGAGTATATTCAATTGCATTTATCGTATCTGAAGAATGAGAGAGAGAGAGAGAGAGAGAGAGAGAGAGAGAGAGAGAACCCATGAGCGGGCAAATTGATTGTAAGTACAAATTTTAAAAGAAGCAACAACTTTTTCCACGTGCAGGCACTTTAGGCACGGATGTTGCGCTCGAATATTCGCAACTGTCATTTAATCGTAAATAATTTCATAATCCATACCCGCGACAAATTCTCTACGAGTAATTCAAATTAAGTCTAAATTCTTTTTTCCTTTCTTTAATACAATTCCAAATAGAGTGAAAAACAAACAAAAAAAAACAAAAAAACAAAAACAAAAACAAAAAATAAATAAATACGTGAAAATAATCTTGTACCGTACAGCTTTTCATTCATACTGGCAACATTCGAAAATTTGTTTTTTCATTCTTTGTTTTTTGTAATGACTCCTGCCTCGCTATTAATTGATGAAAAAAACGGACTTGGGAATGAAGCATAACATGTAACACGCAAGCATTAAATGTTGCACCGATACGCATGAATACTCATAAAGTTCCGAGCAAAGAAATCGCACTGCTAGCCACTCATTAGAGCAAAGTGCATTTGATCGGTAAAGAACGGAAGACCTCGGGTGGCAATAAAAATGGACGGTGGTTAGGCTTTATATTTGTAAATCATTGCGACGCGAATTGAAGTGCAACAGCTCATTTTACCACTTTTACAAACAATGGAGTAAAAGAATTTAAATTAAAGTCAATTGTGTCGCACTCGCACACTCGATACTCGCATGATATCAAGAATTTCTCCCTTTTACCGCACTAATATATCTCCCCCACTAGCCCACTATTCGAAATTCCCACTTAGGATTCTGCTTTTCCTCGCCGCAACTAACTCGGGGATTTCTGTGACTCCTTGTCAGCTCCCTTGCCTACCCGTTCCCGTCGCTCCTCCGCCGCCGCCACCGTCGCCACCCCCTCCCCCCGACGACATCGGCTCGGCCGAGCGAATCGATTATGTCGATCGAGCCGCCACGATATATTGCCAGTCGATCTAACGGCACGTGAATATCCGACGATCTCGTTCCTCTTTCCTGGGACGCGAATACGAGTCTCCGCGTTCTGTGCGGAACACAGTAGCGGCAGGGACGCGGAGGCTTCTCCTAAAGTTTCTTTTTTCGCTCTTTTCTCTTCTTTCATTTCTTTTATTCCGGACTCGCTTCACGCTCCAAATAGTACACAACGATAGAAAGTGATCTCTTTCAGGGCCTAAGTGCCTGGAAAATCGCGTGCACGATGGAAAGTAGGAAAGAGCGGAGAAACGACTTCATTTCGCTTACGCACATCACGTTATCGCCTGGGCAGTCGTGTAATATAGTCGCGCACCAAGCTTTTTCCTCTCGCGGGAAACGCGAAAATACAGGGGCCATTTAATTTTGACAGGTCGGAAAATTGACGGCTAATAGAAAATAGAATAGAATAATGGTCCGAGTGAGATGAAAAATAATAAATGCTTGGGATAGTAGTTTCTAGCCGAGGGGGCCAATCGCTTGATTAATGTCGAAAAAAATCAATCACGAGCCACGTTGGGCGAATTTTCATCAGCGGCCGTTACCGTCTGCTCCGAAGTTTTGCCACTCGATGAGTTTTCAGGCCGGATTTTCGCGCTACTCCGCCAACTAAAGGACAAACGAACCGGTGCATTCGGCGGCAGCGACGAGGTGTTGGAGAATGTATAGTAATGCCTGTGAGTGAATGCGTGAATTGGGTTTGTAAGCGTGGGGGGGGGGGGGGGGGGGAATGAATGGGTAAGAGCAAAAGAAAAGGTTTTTACTTTGAAAATTCAGAGAGAAACGTTACTTTAACGAGCCACTAACTTTTTATTCATGATATCTATATATATATAGATATAGATATAGGACGATAAATCAGGAAATAACAATGACATTTACTATTTGCAGATAATGGAATGGAGCGAGCCCTCTTACGGCATTTTAGTTAAATTGAAAGCTTCCTCTTAAACGCCAGCGGCCTGTCGCTTGATTGAAAATTTTCGATTAAATTCTGCAACTCGAATGCTAAGCGGCTTGATTACGTGCTTCGTTCGGGATTAGAAAAATAAAAGAAAAATAAAAACAACAACAATGACGAGATTAGCCATGCCGAATCCATAGCTTAAAAGAAGAAAAAAAAATCACAAATTTACCTACTAAGTTACTTATTATGATTAATTATGTCTCTTGTTTTCCAAATACACTAGATTATCAAGTTAGGCCACTAAACAGGGTAAGAAATCATAATGCGCTCCTTCTTCTTTATTCGGGAATGTATTCAGTAAGCTTAAAAATCGACAGAGATGCCATAAGTTCGACAGACAACTCGTAGGCACACGTTGGCAGACAACGAGGGGCCCAGGAAATTAAAAATGCAGATCCCGTGATCATATCATATCATCGGGTACCCTCGCCTACTTGACTGGATGCCTCCTTTCTATTACCACCCACCTCCCGTAGCCGTTACCTTCGTCTAGCCCTCGGCGACGGCGACAGCCGCTAATTATTCACCTCGTGCAATTAATAGGGAAACAAAGAGCCCGGCCACCGTACCGAGCACGCGCCTATCTTTCTCACGCGCCACGACGCGGGAAAGTAAAACTCTCCTAGGTAAACCGGACAGCCACGCCGTCACCACGAAAGGCTCCGGCATTCTTTGCTCACCAGGGGTTGAGAGCGAGAGTTCGGGCGCACGCAGCCCTCGCTTATCGTCACACAGTCTTTCTCTCTCTCTCTCTCTCTCTCTCTCTCTCTCTCTCACTCTCTCTCTCCTCGTTCCCCCTTTCCTCTTTCTACATCCCATTATCCTAACCGACCATTGTCCCTGGCGACACCGCCCGAGTCATTCGCGTCATTCGCGTCATTCGATATGGTCAGTCAGTCAGTCAGTGGCCCGATAATATAAGCTACGTAGAGCTACTCCGGTCGCTGCGTCCGAGGGGTCCGCAGCGATGTGCGCCGAAACAATGACGAATCACCGAGATAAGCGTGCTGTGCGAATGTTGCGGTGGTGGGGGCGGAGGGGGGTGGGGAGAGCAAGCGATTTCGCGAGAAACGGGATGCACGGGTGAGCTCGGCATTTGGATGTTTTCTTGCTGGGTGAGTTGATGGGAAAAATCCGGGAGTTATAGTTGAGCGATGGAACGGCTGTTACGGGATTGGACAGTCGTGACACAGACGCGTCGGCTATTCCTTTCGCGAATTTCTTAATGCTGCAGTGGCGTCGGTCACTTTGTCCTCGCTTAACCGCGGCGAGGCGCTTTTCTTTAAGAATTCGGCTGCGCAGCCGAGCGCATCAAAGCGACTACGTCCTTTTCTTCGGATATTGCTTAAGGAATCTGATGAATCAAGGAAGCGCGTTACAGGCTAGTTGGGAATTTTATGTCCCGTGTGATTTTTCACGCTGTCGTGGGATAAATCGAGGCGTAAAATTAATATTAACAATAAGAAGCGGAGGACGGTAGGAGGCGGTGTATGGTGGCTTATATTAGTGTGTGCGTACGTGTGCGTGCGTGTGCGTGCGTGTGTGTATTTGTGTGTATTTGTGTGTATTTGTGTGTGTGTGTGTGTGTGTGTGTGTGTGTGTGTGTGCGCGCGTGCGTGTGCGTGTGTTTGCGTGCGTGTGTGGGTAAGTATTAAAAAATGATTGAAATAGCAAAGTCTGCTTTATAAATTAAATTACTTCATTAAGCTTTGCCAGGCTTAATAGAAAAATACAAGTAATAACGAGAGCCGCTATTTCTATTCGGTGTCGTATAATTCTCGGTGTCGCGACGGCAGTTAAAAAAAAAAAAAAAAACACATGTATACCGTTAGTATGTTTTACTTGATGCGTAGAAATAAATATTATTGTCAACGTTTGTGACCTTTTATAATAACGAAATTTTTATCGCCTAATGTTTAACGATTCTGAGATTATGTTAACCATTTATGGGTGAAATTAAATTATTAACTTAGATATTTTTCACTTTATTCTATTATTTTTTGTTAATTTTTTGCTTTCTTTGTTTTTATGAAAAATCGTCTCGGTCGAAACCACCAAGCGCAAACAATTTTAAAAGGTGCATTATTCACTATTTTCTCTTTATTTTATTATTTCTTTATTTTTTAATTTAAATTTTTTATTAATATTACTTTTTCATTTATCGCTTAATATCTAGAATTTTCAATGATATTTCGTCATAATATAATGAAGCCTCCAGCTTGCAAGACTTTCTATTTATTTTACATCCATTGCAATTAACAATATCTATTCAATTTGATAAAATTTATTGCTTAAATCTCTTTTGAAATTTTAAGACTTTGCACGAGAAGGGTAGGGGCAACGGTACTAAAGGGAAGAAGAAGCTATTCCACATTATTTAGTATTTCATTTATATCAGCAGTTTATTACTAAAGCTTATAAATGGTAAGATAATAATGGCAATCTTGTGATAAGAATAATTGTAATTTTATAACAAAATTCACGATCTACAATGTACTTAAGTCCACCTGTGCTTAGCTTTTATTTTTATTACTTATTATATAGATATCATTAATGAGAAATAAAGTCGCAGTTGGCATGTGTTAATTCACTGTGTTAAACATAGTGAATTAGATAATTTATATAGTTCGATGAAGTTTTTTATTTCTCCGTGTCTGTCTAATCTACCTTTTATTGCAGCATTTAAAAAGCTGCAGAGAAGTAATTTTATATTTCTCTTTTTATAATGTCGATAATGCAGCACCGAATTTTTACAGCCCACGGTTAAGCTAACAATAATTTAATAATACACCTAATGTACCACATTTTATACTAGGAATAATTAAAATAAGAGGTAATATTTTTACGTGATAAAAAATACCAATTATGCATGCTCGTTAAACGATGGGTAAATTGGTATAATTGCTTTTTATTTCATTACAAAGGTAAAGATTCGAGCTTGCGGAATTTAAAATAAATACATGTGTATAAATTGAAAATGAAAACGAAAAACAAAAAAAAAACAAAAAAAGAAACGTGAAAACTTAATAAAGATGAAGAGAAAAATTAACTATTTGTTCTATGATCATTATTTATTGCCAGTATATTAAGATATGCGACTTTGACGCGCTTCGTCAAATTACGGAGTAATTTTTAGCTTTGTCCTTCTCGCTCCTTTCAACAAATTAAATTAATTCCAAGTGAGGGGCTATTTTATATTTAAAATTTTTTGCCTCGCTCCGTACATTTTTCACCCAAAAGAATTAAACTTACTCTTGATAAAGTAAAAAATTTAGTTGCCGGGCATTCTGTTTGAGAAAATTAAAGTTAAATATCTCTAGCGAAAATTGTAGGATTTTTAAAAGATCAAAGTGCATTTAAAAGTGAAACAATTTGACGAAAATTACGCTACAATGCTGCAATTTTGAAAAATAGTTCAACGGCTGAAAATTTTGAATTATCATCCACTCACCGAAAATATCACGCTTACTCCTTACTCCTATCTTCGAAAACTCTCCCACCTCTCTCCAACTTCAAAAAGCAATACTTGAGCCAAATAGGACCTACGCACTCCATGATCCATGATCCACGATCCACGAGCCGCCCTACGAGACTCCCATTATTCCCTTCATTATACGCTAACATTACTCTCTCGAGCACCAAATCATTGACTGAGCGATGACTTACCTAAAACACAGTCTACCATCGGCCCTCCCTAAATCCTCACCACCACCACCACCACCACCACCACCACCACCACCACCA
>NW_011948422.1:3646526-3656310 GCF_000503995.2 Ceratosolen solmsi marchali
CCCCCCACCAGCCCCCCCCCCCCCCTACCCCAACGATGTGATAAACAGCTCGCGCGCTGATTGTCCACTACCCTCTCCCGCCCCACCCCGCACTTAACGAACGCTCGCACACACCTGGCCCCGACGCTCGCGTTAAGCGCAGACACAGCGACGAACGCATCCGGCTGTCAAGCTCAGGTGCAGGCCTTCACCCACGCACCGACATCCGACGGGCCTATCGCCCATGCCCAGCTCAACCTAGCTCAGCCCAGCTCAGCCCAGCCCAGCCCAGCCCAGCCCAGCACGAGCTTTTTCTTCACGTGTACGTGTATTGGCCCTTGGTTCGCTATTCCCTATTTTACCGTTGACGATTGCCAATTGAGGACTATGCTCGTGAAATAAAATAACGTGAACGAAGTGAGAGGAAATACTTCCGACCATGAATGCGATACGTCGATATTACGGACTGGGGTTCGCGATCAAAAGAAAACGCGCCGGGGGATACGATTTACGTAAGACTTATCGCGTAGCTCAAGGCTCTCTTTGCCACCGCCACGGCGACTCGACGCCTTTATAATAATAATAATAATTATTATTATTATTATGTCGAGTGCTAGGGACAATCATGAAAGCCACCTGCTTCTCGAAGGCGGCGGTGGCGGCGGCGGCGACGGCGGCGGCGGCGACGGCGGCGGCCATTGTCGATGCAAAGTAAATTAATAGGCGCACGGTGGGCATAAGTCGCTAATGCTTCATCTCGTTTCGTGATGCGAACGATCGGGGCCCTTCGGCAATTCGGCAGAGTCATAAGCCGAGCGGCCGGTTATTAATAATTGCTGAACATATTCCATTCATTTACGAAATAGAGGAACGGGCGAGAAAAGAGTGAAGAGGGCCCCACGCACTTAGTGGCACAATCTTTCTCGGCGGCATCTCCCTTCGTTTTCTTCCACGCTTTGTTTGTCCTCTCGTATCATCGATACGGAAATATCACGCGACGCTGAGAAGTTGCGTGGGGCGGGAATGCGCGGCGTCACACGAGCGGGTGAACATACCAGGATCGGCGCCCTCCCGAATAATATAATAGACTAGAAGGCCAAAAAAATAAGCCGTTGAGCATTGCGAAGGAAAACAA
Source organism: Ceratosolen solmsi marchali (assembly GCF_000503995.2). Lineage (NCBI taxonomy): Eukaryota > Metazoa > Arthropoda > Insecta > Hymenoptera > Agaonidae > Ceratosolen > Ceratosolen solmsi. Next base: position 3,647,641 of record NW_011948422.1, read on the forward strand.
TTCGAGCGCAGCAGCTTTCACGTACCCTGATGAAATAACTCGAGCTGGCTTTGAAATGATTGGGTGAGCGGACGAACGGGGGGTCAGGCCGGCCAACGACAGATAGAAATACAGACAGAAGCACTCGCTCGCTCTCTCTCTCTCTCTCTCTCTCTCTCTCTCTCTCTCTCTCTCTCTCGTCTCCCACTCGCCGCGGTGTATGTGTTGTATGAGCGCGCGCGCGCGTGCGTGATGGCGACGAGGGGAAGGGAAAAAATGTAAATTCAAAATCACGCATCAATCAAATCGTCTAACGAGGTTACGTATTGAATCGAACGCGATATTCGCGGCACGGGGTCGCGATGGAGTGAGAGAGAAAGGCCCGGCGGTGGGGAGTAAAGAATGAAAGAGAGCGGCTTAGATGGATGAGGAAGAGAAGGGGGAGACGCGATGGGGAATAGAGAGACAAACGCAAAGGAAACTCCGCGTCACCTGCATCGTCGTACTACGTACGGACGCACGCACGCACGCGCGCACGCACACACGCTTCTCCGCCGCTCGTCCCGCCGTGCTTGCCAGTACGCTACAGTTCATGTACCCTTGGCTGTTCTCTCGCTCGCCACGGACGAATGAAAGTTCAAAACCGGTTTTTCACGAGCCCGTACGCGGACTCGCGACGACGACGCCGAGTCTCCGAGTGTACGCACGCGCTAAATCCCCGTAGCCACGTATGTCTGCCTGATTTTGCAAGCCGACAAGCCCTTCGCCCCTCGCTGATAATGTCGCACCTCGCCCACTTTACTGCCAATGGCATTTCGATCTTTGCACGCGCAAATACGATGCAACCCTAATGTGGCGCGGCCATTTGCCTGGAAGACGGGACGCGGTGGCGATGATGGCGAAGGCGACGGGGCCGGAGAGGCGCTGGTGTATGGAAATCCACAGCGACGATGTCGATCCCTTGAATTTTTGACAGTGGATGGATTTAGTCGGGAAAGGTGCTTGCTTATCCCTACTTTACATGGCTTATTTGCTACTGATCTATGGTGCCGCCGACGAAGCATTACTATCGTATACCAAATACGTGCGTATGGTTGATTGATTTCGTTTGTGTTGCTGTGTACGTGAGTAGGACAGAAATATCGAATCACGATATTTAACCGCTCACCTTTAACTTTAATTGGAGAAATATATTAAAAACGGCTGGGGAAAAGTCCTTGCTCCGCTTAATGGGAGTCAATTTTTTGTTTACCGATGCCTCGATGCTGTCATGCTTAATCCACGGATTATCTTTCAAATACAAATAACGTCTTGGAAAAATATTCAACGATATAATTCTTTAAGTTTCTACTTTGAGCTCCACTTTCAATGTCTACTTCTTTAATCTGGCGTTTATCCGTGTGTCGGTGTGGGTGTGCTCGCGCGCGCGCACAAGTTTACCTTTCAAAATTGATTCCAATTAATATAAATACTTGTCAAAGAATCCGATGGCTACTTTACCGTATATTCGATAATGGAGGGGAACTATTATTAATGATTTGTTATAAAATAAATCATGAAAAGCGTTTGTATATATATATATATATATATATATATATATATATAAATACCAGGCATTGTATAACTAATTTCTCTCTCTCTCTCTCTCTCTCTCTCTCTCTCTCTCTCTCTCTCTTTAACGTAACAAATATTTACTCGTAAATGTATAATCTTGGGATAAAATCTGCTGTCTTTGTCCCATTTTAATGATAAGCTCATTTCACCCATCCTCCGCAGCTCACGAATAGAACAATATTTACACTTTCTCAACTTATTACATTTTATATTCCTTATCCGGTCATCGTCCTCTTATTTATTTATTACGATAAGTATCCGTCTCAACGGCAAAACCGTTCACATTTAAAAGAAATTACGTTTGTTTAATTCGAAGGGCACTTTAACGTCGCGAAATTAACTTTTCACACTAATTTAGAATAAATTTTTGTTCCAAATTAGAGAGTGACTGTTTCAATCGTATTCATAGTGCAATGTCATTCTATCGGCACCGGTGACTTATGTTTCGCTTCTCACCAAAAGTACGTAATCAAACGGGAATTTAACATTTATATGCCCGTGCCGTGATTTATAAATGGCATTAACTTTTAAAGCCTTAACAGGATAAAAAACGGGGCTCGTTTCTCTTGGATTACGAAGCGAGTTCTTAAATAGTGGAAAATAACGCTCACCAGTCGCCGCTATCGCGCATTTATGAATGCTTAGCTTCAGGATATCTTCGTGACACCTAGTGCACACGTCGTCCTGAGATCCGATGCTTCCCGTACAGTTATCCGTGCGGTTTGACAGTTTTTCGGGATTACGAGCGCCGGGAGACAAAAACCGCGGCATCATTATTAACTATCATCATTACACCGAATTCGAAGCGAAAGATCCATTAAGTAACACGGTCGTGAAAGGAAAGGCCGTAAAAAAAAAAAATTCAATTGTCGGGGGGCGGCTCGTTGCACATAACCTCAATTCCTTGATCTTTACATGTTCCGATTAGCGGGTACGTTGAGCAACGGCCTCGGGGTTCCCCGCTTTTGCACCGACGATAAACAATGGCGCGCTCGACGCCCAAAATCCCAAAAGGAATAAAGGAAAGGGGCGCGGGAATGTCGAGGAATCCAGGAAGCGCGCGCTCGATGCACGGCGGCGGCCTGGGAAAGTCACGCGTGCATTTATCCGGCCATCGATCAAAAATCAACTCCGAACTCCGGACCACTTGTCGCCATTGCTTACGGGCGATCCTCCCTCTCCCCGTCCCGCCCTAACCGTGTCAAACCCAAGCGTACCCCCGGCTTCCCAAATATACAGTCAGGGCAGCGTCTTGGAAAAAAAGAAGAAAAAGAAAAAAAAAATAAGCGCGCTCGCAGGGCCACATAAAGAGAAGCGAGAAGTATGAAAAAGTGTAGCGCACAAAAGACGGGGACGCACAAAGGCGCTCGTTCGCCAATCGCTCGACCCAACTTTCTTCAAGGGACTGTACCGAGAGAGCAGCAGCAGAGAGTGCGAGAGGGAGGGAAGGAGACAGACGGAGAGGCATACTCATAGCGCTTAGCTGGTTGGCCAACTGGATGCTCGGCTGGTTCACGGTTAAATTGATACAAGCCGCAGTCTCCGATTTCCTTCATGGATTTTTATCGCCGAGTGACCGTTCCACTCCACTCCACCCCGCCCTCCCGCTCACTCCCACCCACCCTCAATCACTCACTCACACACACACACACACACACACACGCGCGCACACACACGCTCTCTCTCTCTCTCTCTCTCTCTCACTATCTCTCTCTCACTATCTCTCTCTATCATGATCCTGCTAACCTGACTTCTTCAACTCCGTTAGCGACGTCAATGTCATCGAAGCTGGCGGCGTTGCCGCACCCGGAGCACGGACTCCGAACCTTCATACCTCCGAAAACCCTTAAGCAAGAGGTTGGTATATATATTGTCTCGGATGCGTTTCCCAAACACTCTACGTCTAATCGATTATCAACCATTTGTTAAGCGGTAAATGCAACAGAGTTTCGGAGCACACGTTCCACCTTGCCGAGAGACTCCGGGGGATGTCGGAAGGAGGTAGCGAACGTGGGGAATTCCACCCGCTGCAGTCGCGCGATCCTATCTGATTTGAAGGACGGGTGATTAACGACGCCGTCGCCAGGAAGGCTGACTACCCTCGAGGCTCGGGGAACACAGAAGAGAATGAGTAACGGGGACGGGTGGTGGGAGAGAGGGAGATGTTTATCCGAGTTATCAACCGTTTACTCATTCGTTGCCCTTTAATTTTAATCGAGGCGAGGTTTGCTAACGGCTCCTTCGCGCACACTTTTAGGCGATTAGGTCCCGCGGCACACGCAGATTCGCCTTTCATTCCCTCTCGAACCATAACAACACGCGATGCTGGTGGCTAATGGCCTGGTACGGGTTAATGGATGCTGCCATCGTTAGAGGCTCAAGGCCAGGATTATCAGCCGATCGAGGAACTCGATTCGACCGACATTTCAATAAGCCAAGAGGCCAAGCACTATCGTAAGCAAGCAAATAGAGAAAGAGAAGTAAGAACGCACAATGAGAGACAAGTCCGCGGTGGCAGCAGCAACGGCAGCAGCAACGGCAGCAGCAACGTCAGCAGCAACAACAGCAGCAACGCCAGCAGCAACCGTAACGATGATGATGGCGGCGGTGGCGGCGGGGGCGGCCACTTAATCGCGTGTCCTTTTCTCTCCTTGGGTTTTATAAATAATCTTCGTTGGGCATACACAGCACGCGCGCACTCGCACTGAAAGCTGATGAAGCAGGGTCGGGAGGTCGGCGACAGGGAATCCAGTGGCCGTTAAATCGGCTGGACAGCGACGGCCGAGAGCCGCAGCGATCTGCAATGCGATCGCCGCTCCCGTCGGCCAGACTCACCGGTATCCTGCACGGGGTCCACCCTCCAACGGGTCGAGGAGGCAGTGAGTTTCTTAGCCGTGGTAGCAGCGCCGATCGAGGAGATCCCACAGAGGATGCCGCGTTGGCCGTCCTCGCACTCGCTCGCGAGTCCCGGGCCTTTGTCTTGTGCGGGCTCCCACTCGTGTATTCCACTGGCACACCGCGAGCACCGGTACCCCCCGAGCACGGGGCAAGGCGGTGCGAGGGCGACTGCCTTACCTCGGTGCTAAGGTCGGCGGGAGGCGCACGCGAGCAGACGGCGGCAAGGGGAAGGCGGCAGGCTTACGAGGGGGGAAATGGAGAGCTCACGTAATGACACACAGGACCGCGACACCACGTCAACAAACACGAAGGAAAGCGCGCGACAGTCGGCACGCAACTGTTCCTCGAAAGTCGAAACGGCGCGTCGCCACCACCGTCACCGTCGCCGCCGCCGCCGCCGCCGCCGCCGCCGCCGCCGCAGCCATTGCCGTCCCCCACCAGCGACTCACCCATTGCCAGTATAAGGTACAGCGCTGATACGTACCTACTACAGTGCTTTACACTCTCATTCTTGCACACGTTCAACCAATCTCTCTCTCTCTCTCTCTCTCTCTCTCTCTCTCTCTCTCTCTCTCTAGAGCCCCCTCTCTCCGTAGCGCGCACTCTCGCTCTCCTGCCCGGATTCTGCTACCACTGCACGTCGACGTCGACGTCTACGATAGACCGAACCCGAACGGGCAGTTCGACGCTCATCCTCGGCTCGCCAACAAATTTTGCCTATTTGGACAGAATGCGTAGAGATGAACGTTTTTTCAATCTCTTCTATTTCTTCATGAATAAACGGCAATCGCGTTACTTCCTACGAGTCGAAGGCGCGATTACAACGAAGTAGGGAAGGGAGACAGGAAATTGAGAAAATTTATATGAAAATCAACGAGGAGGTAAAATTACTATACTTTCGCCCGACTTTGCGTTCGAAAAAAAATGACATTTCTCAACAAAAAGAACAATACACGTATTTATTGTCGGCTTACTTTTAAATAAATGGAAGGTTTAATTTCACAATCAGGTTCAGCTATTGTACACTGCTCGTGCATTACAATCTTGTTATGCACATAAGCGTGTGAGTGTGTTGACACGCATATGCTCAACATGCGCATATCCATATACATATGTGTATGTGTGCGTGTGCGCGCGCGCGCGCGTGTACGTGTGTATGTGTAATCTGGATCTTAATATATTAGGTTTAAGGAATAAGTTATAATTTCCAATTTTCTATGAAATTTCACTTCAACACCTTAAGAAATAAATTTTCTATTTGCCATATATCATCTAGTAAATACAACACAATTAATCAATCTCGTTCTATTTCTATTCACTAGGAAGTTTCGATGACTTTTTAAGAAAAGGATGAAGAAGAAGAAGAAGAAGAAGAAGAAGAAGAAGAAGAACAACAACAACAACAGCAACAACAACAATAGTAATAATAACAATAAATAATAATAATAATAAATATTAATAATAATGAACAATCATATAATATAATCCGACAGAGTTCCAATCAGGAATTGAGAGAGGGGTTGGGTTGTTTATCCTTATTGTCGGAAGATGAAATGAACGGAAGTTCTAGAATTCAAAGTTTTTAAAGGTCGTTCTTTTTTTGGGTAGTTTAGAAGAAGAAGGAATCCGTGAAACGTATTGGCGGATATTTTCCAAGTTTTCAGTTCAAACTTTTAAGATGGGGTTATCGCTGCCTCTGCCTCTATAATATAAAAGAAAAAAAAGAAGAATAAATAAATAAATAAAAAACGAGGTAATAAAACGAAAAACGTAATTGGTATTTAAAATACTCTTACTCGGTGTGCGTGCGTGCGTGCGTGCGTGCGTGTGCGTGTGCGTGTGCGTGTGTGTGTGTGTGTGTGTGTGTGTGTGTGTGTGTACGTGCGCGGATACGCATACGCTTATGTACAATAAACATTTTCACTAAGAATATTATTTCAACAAGAACACGCTCTTACACTACAATTCTGTATTTAATGATGAATTCCCATGAAAGACGTTAGTCTGCCCGCACATGCACACAAGCAATTATTATACGCAATGGGGAATATCGTTTTTAAGATATGTAAATAATATTTTATGTACAAAATGCTAAACCAAGAGCAAGTTAGATTAAATGGAAGGTCGTCAGATTTATCAATTGTTATCAAAACACATCTTCCAAAGTTTCATTGTAATTTCGTACTCGGAGGTCATTGTGTTACCTCGTAACTAGCGAAATAAACAGTTCGAAGGATACGAAAAAAGATATTATCGCAATGAGCGGATGTTTGTCGGTGGCAGTATTACAATCATATTTGTAAAATTACCAATTTTAGTTGTGAAAGCGATAATTGTAATGCAGTGAAGCGAAAAACCGTAGGTAAAATAAAGTAGTATCTGGTGGGGCTAAAAGTGAGAGGAGGAGGGTGAACGAGAAGTTACTCCGTACATGTGGATAATCACGTTATAGCAGTCGCAACTTAGCTCGACAGTCTTGGTTTAAAGATTATTTTATTTTTTGCTTTTTCGTTTGTTTTGATAATTGATTGGAACGAAGCGTCGTTAATTTGCCATGTAAATTATTCGATTAATAGGGCCTGCGGGGATAGAAAAAGAATCATTCTTTTTCTCTCCTTTTGTATTCTGTTTTGCTTTCGTCTCCCTATATTTCGACCTACGTAACCTTTTTCTCAATTTCTACATATTTCCAACAAAGTCATAACAAGCTAATTACTCACACATCACGCTTATGACTAACGAAAAGGAGGAGGATCGTTTTAAGATCACTTATTGCAAGATTGGATTTTACGAAGGATTGTTAGCTTTAAAAATGACGAATCTCTCGAGTTTTATAGTTTCCGAGTATGTATTTATTTACGTTCGGAGGCTTTAACAATAACGTATTCTGCGGCCATTTGAATTGTTCTTTTACAGTCCAATTGCCACCAATAAGATCTATAAGAGACGGCCAATATTGTTTATCATTTTTCGTAGAATAGGAAAATATATAATAAAACACATTGTTCCGGTAAATTAAGTTCTACCAACGCCAATTTCGCACATAGTCATATTAATTCGTCAAAATAACAACTATATTTTCAATTATCGCAAAATTGCAAGAATTTCGTAGTTTGTTATTGCACGTAAGCGTTCAAACGGAATTTTCCTGTCTCCTTTTTTCTCTTTTGCATTGCTCTTTTTTCTTTTTTTCATTTTTTATTTCTTTTTCCATTCCCCGGTTCTCGATGCATATATACAGCTATCATATATTAGTATGTTTACGAGCAGATTTCCACGTGAGTTAATGCACTTTAAAATCGTAGTTTTGAATATATGAAGTATAAAAAAAAAAAAAAAAAAAAAAGTAACTGCACTCGTAACTCCTTTAAGAATCGACATGTATAAATAAAGATAATATAATATTTAATAGGGGAAAATAAAAAAATGTTTTGGCAAAAATGAAGCAAAAATAAATGGAGAAGAGAGAAAAAGGATAAGAAAAAGAAGAGAAAAAGATAATAAAAAAAAAACACAACAACGCTCTCTTGCCTAATTAAAGGAAAACATTGAACATCATTCGACCATTATTCCTTTCTATATCGTGCGCGATCTCTCAATTACATACATACAGGCTCACGCACGCGCGCACCCACCTACGTATACGTATGTATACACGTACGCACAGCCCAACATGAATAGTCATACGTTTGTTTGAATGCCGTGATTTTTTATGCTCCCGTTCTATACACACACACGGAAACCGTATCTCATCATCGAAGTGAAATAAAATAATTATAGGCAATAGCGAGATACGACGAGGTGCTCCTAGAACTGGTAATTCGTAATTCACAACTATCGAGAGTAGGAGAGACGACGCATCGGCAATCCAACGGCATAATAATAACCGGCCCGAGCTGCCGCCGTATTAGAATGTTTCCTCAAAGCTTCATCGACAATCCTCATCGATCCTCTCAATGGCCAAGAAACATCCTTAATAACGAGTCCATAAACAGTGTAAAAATCTACTTCCCTCAAACGACACGGTCGTTACTCTTGTCCCACGATTATACCCCCCCCACCCCCCAACGCATCAAGGCTATAATTTGCGACTTTAATACGCAACGGACAGTAGCGCAATCATTTGATTAACTTCATCGGGAATTTCAGCCCGTTTTTTCGGCCGCGCCCGATCGTAGG
>NW_011948422.1:3656359-3682127 GCF_000503995.2 Ceratosolen solmsi marchali
GTAGCCTCCTCGTCTACACGGATTCTACACACGCCCGCCCGCCCTCTCCACCATTTGTTTATTCGCGTCTTTTATTTTACTCGCCGGATTCACCGACCTCCGCCGCCACCACCACCACCACCAACAGCAGCAGCCTCCTCTTACTCTTTCGCCATCTAGCAAAGCACGACGAGTCGAGGATCCGTCCGGTTTATTTTCCCCAGTGCGACTTTATTTTCTCATAGTTTTGTAGCTTGGGGGCCGATACCCACGGCAGCCATTGACGCGCCCCGCGGGGTCGTCGATCTCGAGCGGGAAACCATCCCGTATAATATGCCTCCTCGGCGAGTCGCCGCCGCCGCCACCACCACCACTAGCACCTCCTGCGATATCCTATTTCATCTCTCTCTATCTCTCTCTATCTCTCTCTCTCACACACACACGCGCGCGCGCGCGCGCACACACTCCATCTATCTATCTATCTATCTATCTCACGCCAATTCACTAGCTCTCGCTCGCTCTCTATCAACTGGCATATCGCGCGTCACGCATGGAAGAGACGCATCCGACGTCTTTTCTCGCTTTTGATTTTTATCCTCTGGCAGATTCTTGGGCGCGTTCGGCTGGCGCCTACCCGCACGCGCTCGCGCCTCCTTTCAATGGGCTTTCCTCGCTCTTGCAAAGTCTTCCGAGCTTTTAGCGCTCGAGAGGAGATACAGTCAGCGCCCGGTCACGGGAATGTTGCGCGCGCTACAATTTCCATCGTGGAAAATGATTCCGGGAGTGCGAATTCGCACAACACGGCTAATTACCGTAATATACATCAAATTGCTTACATTAACGACTTTTGCTTTGAAAGTATTATTATTCGCTTCTCTGGATTCTCTCTCGCTCTCTTCAATCACCCAGCCCTTTTGCCTTTTCAACTCCTTTTCAACGAATAGTTCAGCCTACTTGAAAAAGTCTCGCGCATTAAATTTTGCTTAACGAACGGCGAATGGTTGGCGCTGCGCGAGCAATGCCGCGCATTCGTTATAGCAGCCGTTTATAAGTGTGTGCGTAGAGTGCGAGCGGAAGCTTTGCCGCGACGAGATACAAGCGAAAATTTAATATCGAACGTCTGCAGCGACGACAGACGAGCGCCCGAAGCGCTTTCTAATCCCCTCGCTCGGCACGCCAAATGTATAATTGAAAGCGTGGCCGATTCGAGAAAAGCCCAATATCGATATCAATAACGGCCATTCGCGTCCTTCCCTACGCGACACAATAATTTTTTCTTCTTTTTCTCCTTCGTTTTTTTGTTCTTTTTGTTGTTCTTCTCTTTTTATTTATAGCTCTCGATCTGTGAAGTGCCATTATATATCGACATACTGTTAATCCGTCTGTGTATTATTCTTGCTGTTGTTGTCATTGTTGTTGTTGTTGTTGTCATTGTTGTTGTTGTTGTTGTCATTGTTGTTGTTGTTGTTGTCATCATTGTTGTTGTTCATTGTTGTTGTTGTTGTTGTTAATGCTACTGTTGCGCCTTGATAGTGCGATCGGAGGAAGCATTGATTGTACGTACGTTTATGCTGAATGCCGACCGGTCATTGAAAGTCGACTATTTTTGCTTTGACTACGGAAATTTTATGTAACAAAGATCGAGCGCAAAAATGATTAGCAAACATTTAAAAGCGCTCGAATCGAAGCCGAAAAAAATATGTTTTATTAGATTTCATACGTCACTTTCTAATATTCCATTTTGGCTCGCTCGGAATAAATGAATTTCAGATCTTACGTAATCGCCGCGTGCGTGCAAAATACACATGGACGCGATTTAAATGCCAACAAATCATAACCAGTTCGACTTTCCAGTCGCACTTAGATTATTCAATAGAATAAAAGAAAAATAGCCTATCGACATCGGTAGCATACACTTGATTTTCAATATCAATAAATGACGGGGCAACGTTAGCGTAAAACTACTTTTCGCCAACGCAATGCATTAGCCCGATTGCAATCCCTTTAACGAGGACTTTAAGGAGGACCGATTCTTTTTCAATGTTAATGCGCGTAAATTGAGAAAAACGATTGTACACGCGGGAAAGCGTAGACCGAGTTCGTGAATTAAAGTCAACCGAGTGTTGTTACGCCTACATCATCCATATAAGTCCACATGGAGAAGATCATTGATCGAGAGTAGTCGAAGATTTGTTTTCAGTTTCCTTTTCTTACTATTTTTTTTTCACATGCTCGTAGTAACTACAATGCTTTCAATTGAATTGCGCCGCCCTCCGTGCATACTCAACCTCATTTATTCCGACCTTTTTTCTTCCCTATCGTTCCTCCCTTCATTCCTCTACTTCTTCTCTTTACTCCTTCGTCATCGTCATCGTCTTCATCGTCATCATCATTATCATCATCTACCTTGTCTTATTCTACTTACTCTACATCTACTTCTTCCTCTTCTTCCTCTTCCTCTTCTTCTTCTTCTTCTTCTTCTTCTTCTTCTTCTTCTTCTTATTCTTATTCTTCTTCTTATTCTTATTCTTCTTATTCTTCAGATTCTTTTTGGATTCATTGAATTCAGTGTGTATCGTCTTAGCTCACCGATGAAAAGCAGCGCCGAGTTTACTGAAACAGAATTTCTCGTCAGCGGAGTTTGGCCATTCAGATTTCACCTTCTCTCGTGCTCTCGTTCCGTCTCTGTTTACATCTACGCAGACACACCAAATACTTTTTTTATTCATACTTTAATCGAACATAAAGTACGCGAACAGATGGTATAAATTATTATCGAAACTAGTTTTTGAACCATTCATTCGTAACAGCTTATTTCCAAGAGGGACGAGACTTCTAGGCCGTATAGAGTGACATTTTTCACAACCAGTGAGTTTCAATTGATTTAATCGTTTGTCAAATATCGAGGAGCGGATTTCTACATTGAACTTTCAAATGCTACTTTCTTGTTTAATGTCAAAGATTCTTGACGATTGATAATTAGTTTATCGTCAACGTTATGGGTAAATTTAACTTTCGCCAGCGTCCCCTACGAGTAATACAATCGATTAAATTAAACAAATATTCCAACAATTCCATTGTGAAATGTTTGATGGAAAGTGTACAAACACGTATTTGTAACATCGAATTTATTATCTCGAAGATGTCTCGCGATAATATATAAAGTTTCACTTTTCGGCAAAACCGCCATCATAAAACTGCAACTCCAATCGAGCTGATTGAATAATAATATGAAAATTATTCGTCACCAAGTTTCCATAATAAAAGTGAATCCGTGAATGTAATATTTCGAAATTACTTAACATACTTGTTTTTTTTTTTTACATGTGTCGTGCGTCATTTACGAAATATTCGAGCTTTCGACATAAAGCTACGACTGAAAGTCTTGGTCGATCCAATTTTTGTCCCATTGATAATTTGTTTTTCATGCAGCGCTGGAAAAAACTTTGTCAAAATTGGAAAAAACAAAATTGGAATACACGAATTTTGCCGCTCGCATGTAGTATGTATTTCAACGAATTGCCAACTCTTCATAATACATTTTTCATGAAAAGTTAATCAAAACACTATATTACCGAATGCCAAACGACGATACTCACGCGCGTGAAGTATTTTAATAAAATGATAAAACTTGTCAAATTACGCGAATGCTGCTTTCGCCATGAAAAACCTATTACTTTTCAACCTGAAAAGTCCCATACAATTTTACCAGCTTCCTTTTCTCGCAATCATTATTACAATGCCCCGTAGATTACAAAGTACTAATCAGTGCAGCTCTCTTAGATTACCGACAATGCTTTCCTAGCTGATTAGACTTAGAAAGAAGTGCAAGGCCAATGAAACGTGAGCCCAGTTTATTAGGTATTCACTTCTCAGCGAGGCTACATTGAGTTCAATCTCCGATGCCTCCGGCGTACTTTTTCACTTTTAATCTAAATCCCGCACCACGTTACATTATAAGCACGGGTGCTCGTACAAATATACGTGCAGCCACAAACACAAGTGAACCTCACTTATTCAAAAAGCAGGATGGTAAAATTTTTTTTACGGATTTATACGGAAAATGCTAAGGCCAAGAAACATATTTACGCATCGAAAACTCCATCAACATTATGATTATGAATAATTACCAGATGATACAGTCCCTGAAAAACAGAAACTATTTTTAATTGTTTAATTAATCAAGTAATATACAAGTATATTCAAGTTTTACGTAGTCCATATTCAACGTGCCATCTAGTGCTTTGATGATTTTTTAAAACGATCTATTATTCTATTTCCAGTGCTGTCAGAGTAGACTTAAAGAACAAAAAAAAAATTAATGCTTTCTCTTTAAGTTTGACAACAAGCATTAAGTCCAAAACGACTTACTAATACAAGTGCCATATATATATATATATATATATATATATATATATTTTTTTTTTTTATTTGTATTTTAAACAAGCTAAGGATAGTCGCAGCAACGTAAGCTTATACTGACATTATAGTTTCAAATGATTAAAACGTGTTTAGTTTTTTGCATTTGAACAATTATTTCGTACAAGCGAATTTATACTTGGAGATTGGAAATATTATAAATATGAAAGATTTGGATATTACGTTTTTGGTCACCAGTCGCACAACGATACCTAACATTAAATGCTACCTAACAATGCTAATTCATCCCGACTTTGGATTAAGCAGCACTCGGCGACACTATTACTTAATAGGATACGTAATCTTAAAGGATATTTTCGCTTTTGAATTCTCCAACTGTGCAGCATTTAAATGATCGCAATATTTATTTATGGTTCTTTGCGACACCTTCGGCCTATGTCCGAAACCTGGCAATAATCGATGTGTTTTTAAAATTAGAGTAACTTGCTTAAGTGCAGCAGATACGACAGGTTACCCGATGTAGGCCGATCTTGAACATCCTTTTAAATAAATGTGTAGAAAGAGTTTCAACCCGATCGGTTAAAATCCCGTACAGGAGAAAATTTCTAGGAAATAAAAAGTGAGTTTCGCAATATTTTTAGCGAAAGATTTAACATCAAATGTAAATCAGGCGAAGGACCGGTTATAAAGTTGCATATAACTGGTTTATATTTTGAATTGATTGCCAGAATCCTTTTTTTCTCTCCCCCCCCCCCCCCCCCCCCTCCCATCGTTTTACATTTACGGAATAAGATGTAAAGAAATAAATTGAAAAAAAAAATTGGTGTTTTTTAAACTTTCTAGCCTAAAGTGACTGAAAGGCTGTCGATTTTTAAGATTTTCAAATGTAATTGGCCTTTAAATGTTCTCAAAATTATAAATAAATAAATATATATTACCATACTACCTATACTATATTACACGCACGCACACATCACTTTATTTTATTTCTAATATTCTGGTTTTTGGGACAAAAATATCATTGCGCGGCATAATGGCTTACGTTGAAAAGTTTAACGAGAATATTATTAAATTAATCGTCTTGAAATTCAACATATGAATATGCATTATAAAACTTTACGATTTAAAGTCACAACTAGTTTTTCATAAGCATATGATACTCAATAATTCGAGGCATATTATTATACTGGATAAAAACAGCTTCTTTATAGATTTGTCTAGCCCGATACGTTTTTCTGTCATACTGTATGTCATCGCATGTTCACAAAAAAAAAAAAAAAAAAAAAAAAAAAAAAAAAAAAACTCAAAGACTCGGAAGAATTTTGAAATTTCAATCGACATAAGTGGACGACGCCGTAAACGTTTAAATATCACGATTGTTTCGTATCCTAAAATAATGCACTGGCAATTTGTTGCTGTACCGAGTTTAAATTACACCCTCGAAATGCATAAAAACGTTAACAAGTTCTCGCAAGACAATTGCTTCGCTCAAATCAACCGCACCACATTTCAAAACCTCGTATCCCTAAAAATCTACTGGTAAGATATCTCCAGGTTTTCCCTATTACCACAGCTCGGACCTTACTTCAAAACCTAAAATTGCCCCCACAAAAGCGGGCAATTACCGCGGCACAGTTCACTTCAGCCGGCAAACGTACGCGTACTCGCGTTAAAAAAGAATTTCTCAAAAGAATCAGCCACCCTCCCTCCACCCAACTATTGCCATTACTCCCTCTGCCCAGAGCCCGACGCGATGATCTACATCGACGCATCTCCTCTTGGGGAGTTAAGTGCACGTGGGGCAAAAACGCGCATACACGCATTCTAGGCTGCTCAAAAAAAAAAAAAAAAAAAAAAAAAAAAAAAAAAAAAAAAAAAAAAAAAAAAAAAAAAAAAAAAAAAAAAAAAAAAAAAAAAAAAATGCGGTTACGCGAAAGTCTTGGGGCAAATGTCGATTACACGAGTACATCGAGGGAGGAAATGAAGCTGTCTGTTTCGCAGCAGCTGTCCATGGCCGCTGTGAAATAACGAAACTACAAAGTCATCTCGATTTTTTATGCGTAACCGACACGCAATCACCGCATAACGAAAAGTGAGAAAAATAATTTCGCGCTTCCGCGACTTCCGAGTCGCCCTCCGCCCCCCGCACGCGTCATCGACCATACGAGCCCAAGTTTACATAAGTTTCAAAGCTTCGGCAGGTCGGCTTACAGCAGCAAAATCTGAAATTCGAGCGGATCCCGAGGCCCGAGACTGAAGGGTACGAGTCGCTAATCCACCAACCAACGACTCCCGCGAGATTCGCAAGGTAAATGTTTACAAAACTGTCGTGGTGCGGGATGAAGAGGGCGCCGATGATGGACAAGAAGGCATAGGATCCTCGCATCCCAAGCTTCGATCAAACTTTTCTCTCCATGGTCCCCGAGTCCCGTCCTCCTCCACCACCTAACCTCGTGTACTCCGGCTGCTCGAAATTTAATTTCAAGGCTTTCTTCAGCGCCTCGCCTCTTATCAATTTTCCTCCCCTAGCTGAACGATAATTGTCGATTGTTAAGAAGTGCAATAAAATCGGGACGCCGCGCGATACTCTTGTCGCGGTTCCGTGAACTTTTATGCCCCATTTAAATTGAACAGCCCGGGAAATTTCACAGCCTAGCTTAAATATCTTTATCGTGGCTCTTACAATCGTATAAAACGCCCATTGGAGTTTCCGAAGGCGACAATTCCGCTGTTTCCATGGTGTTGGGAAAGCGCGCTTTATAAACCGGGTAAAACGATTTCCAATCGATTTCACTCCCACGGCTCTTTACGTCCCTCTTTGCCCCATTCGTCCACTTACATTTCACGTGTCGCTCACTCGGGCTAACCCATAGGCTGCGAGGATATTTAAAAAGAAATTCCTGCTCTATTGATTTTAAAGCCATTTGGAGAAGCCCATAGCGGTCCCGAGACTCGCGCCAGCTTCCGTCCATTTATTCACGAGACTTCGACATAGGAGATTACGACGTTATTGGATAACGTCAAAAGTCGATCGAGTCTACCACCGAGCTTACAAAACTCTTAGCTACCTCGTAAGCTAGCGGATGCCAGACTAACTGATAACTTAAAAAGCTCGATGTAAAGGAAAATGCAAGAGATGTTTATGCGGATAAAGCCTGCTGAGTGACATTTACAAGGATGGGCAGGTCAGTGTCTAACGGCAGCTTCCCTCAACTGCGACAGCCGTTCGGATGTGGAACGAGCACGCGACCGATATTCTTCTCTCACCCCCCCCCTCCCACCAATTTCCGGTGGTTTTCGCAGTACCGAGGACATTGTAGCTGCCAGGATATCAACCTATCCATTCGTCAGACTAATACCGCGTCGCGCAAGTGCTGTAAACACGCGTATAGAGAATTATACCCAAAGATCCATAGATCCATCTGGATTACTCTCTCTCTCTCTCTCTCTCACGCGCGCGCGCTCGCGGATAGAGAGCTATCCAAGATGATGGAAATGTTTCGGAAAGTAGTCTGCTCTCGTACGTTCATTATTAAATGGCGCATTTGGAAAAAGGACTGGCCGATCAAACAAGTGTCGCGAAGTCTCACCCGTAATGAAGCAATAAAGTGAGAAAACGATATTTTCGAACGCCAGGCACCCGAGCGCCAAAGACAGTTCCATCATGGCCGCTCGCTACTCGACAGGGATACTTCGTACTAAACAAACTTAGCAGCGAAAAGGATTCTCTCTCTCTCTCTCTCTCTCACTCACACACACGCACACGCACACGCTCTCTCTCTCTCTCTCTCTCTCTCTCTTGAGCAATCGATATTAACGAATCTAGTTCAATCTGCCGCGAACGCATAAAAGTGATTTTTCATCACCCGCCGTGGAAAGCTTTGCCCTTTGTAGCACTGAGTTCGCCACTTTAATTACAGTAGAGTATTTAATTATAGGGGCACTTGGCCTTTGCTGGCATAATCACTTTAAATGTTCATGAGTTCAGTTGCTGAAGAAGGGCCATACCGTTTGCCGTCTTATTCTAGGAAGCAGCCCCGATGTTCTTGATCTCTTTATGTATGAAATTATCAATTGGTCGCGAAAATTCAGTTAGTGGCTCCTACAAAGTCATCAAAATTTTAACTTAAACGCTGCTCAGGCAATTTTTACTTAAAAATTTTCTAATTACAAATTGCCATCGTTTTGATTTTACTATGAGTCTTTTATCTCGTCCTCCTACTCCTCTCACCCCTCCGCCCTCGTCGTACACTCCACCATACGCTCCCTACGCACCCAGAAATTTAATGAGCGCACCCTTTAATAGCGTTATTCGTGCTAATTTTCACGATTGAGATAGTTATGGTAAGGTATAACGACTCCATTAGAGTATGCGAAAAAAAAGTATTGGCACATAATGCATGTTGAAATAAATAGTCACCACATTACAATATTCTCTGTTGTAAGAGTAAATTATTGCACGCACACTCGCGACAAGTTACTTTTAAGTAGCATTAAATTGACATTGACATATATTCCCTTGTTTTTTTTTAAATTCTCGCGTGCCTCTCTCAACAAACGATTCTGACCAAGACACTCCGAACATCTTCTATTAGATGCATTGTTTTATTTCATTGTACGTACGTACACTGGAATCGGAGGTTCTGAAGCCGAACATAAAATTAGAAATTTAGATAATGAGATGCGATATTGCGCGAGAAGCGTAAGTATTATTGCTCAACTACAACGAACGCGATTATTGCGTTAAATGTTCCATTTTATTCAATATCTCGTGCTCGACTCTGCTCATTGTACTCTGTATTTGGAAATTACAACATGGACGAGTAATTAAGCTATTCTACATTGTCGCGTGCCCTTCCAGGCTCTTCATAAATCAAATGTTTGCGAAAATTATAAAACTTTTTTAATAAAAACGACAAGTGAATTCTCGGCTGACGTGAAGTAACATTATGACGAATTGTATGCGCGAATGAGACACAATTTGAGTTTTATTTGCCCGTTCGCGTAGAAAAGTGTGCCAACTCGTATTAAACAGAGAAAAACATACTCGCGAGACTAGAGTCTCTATTGGACTACGCAATAGCCACCCTCGCGGGCACTGCTTTTCGACATTTGAGTCGAAAAAGAGGAGTGACCTCGGATGGGGACGTGAATTGGAAGGAGGAAGTGCGGTGATAATACTCATGGGCTTGAGCGTAGGAGGGAAATAATAATTAAAAAAAATCAATTAAAAAGTGTGCATTGTACATAAGTCACACGCCTGTTATTCGATGTTTACGTCAAATGGGAATATAATATTTTTCGCAAAGTAAAAAGAATTACCCTTAAGCGTGAAATTTTTTTCGTATTCGCATAGAGCAAAATCTTGCTCAACATTGCTAAACATGCAATGTGTTCGGCAAGAGGTCGTATTTGCTGCTTTCCTGCATATAAAATTACGCTTCTCACTGTCGCACTTTATTCCACTTTGCTCCTTGCGCATATTTGGAAAAAATGACCAAGGCTAACCCGGATCGTCTCTCTCTCTCTCTCTCTCTCTCTCTCTCTCTCTCCCTCTCCCTCTCTCTGACCAACAATTTAATAATTTGGAATAATAAAAAACATAATACTTCATTATTAATGTCTCGTACGCACCGATACGAAGAAGAGTATCCCGTCGTTATGTAAAATTATTATTAATTACACGCTCAATTTATCAGGGAGAACATGGATGTATAACGTGGAGGGGGATGATCAGAGCCTCTTCTCCTCCTCCTCTAATTTATCAAACCTGTAAATAATGCGGAATAACAAAACATGCAAACGCACGATTCAATACACTCCCTCTTTACCGCTCCTGGAGCTTTACAAATTTCCTAAATTATGAGTTAAAAGTTTGCCACGTGCGAAGGTCCGATACGTCTTGTAATCCCTTGTCGATCAATTTCAATCCCATAATCGCTCGCATACCCAACCATTAAAATTATCATATGGCTCGCGACTCTCGGTACCCCGTCTGCTCGTGCGCCCCCCCCCCCCGCCACCAGCCCGTCACCAACCACTGCGAGGGCCAAGCACACGAGGAATGTAACGAAATTCCGCGCTACTCGGCAGTCGTACTCGGCAGAGTTGCAAAATCGCCGGGTCGCGGGGTCTGAGGCCCCCGCATGGGGCTTTGACGTGGGGCCTCGGGCTAAATCGAAACACAAGCCCGGGAGCTTCCCCCAGTAGAGTCCCGAAGAACAAAAACCGGGTCCGACGCATCGCTCGCCTAACTATCCGCCTGATGGCGAATGTCCACGTGGAGGGGGCAGCCCGAGCCCAGGAATGGACTTTCCCCGTCGCAGTATCGCGTATTGCACACGAGGCGTTCCGCTCCCTTGGCTTCCGCGGCAGACTGCGCGTCGCTCACCGGCTATGTATGGCGAGCCTTCGACTGGACGCGTGGGTAGCTAAAAGCTTCCTCGGGGACAAGGGCGTGGAGGCGCGCGCGGGCGCTCGCTCGCCCCCGCTCTTTCCGCTCGCACTTTATCCGTGCAGGTGACTTTGGAGGTGCGCCACTCAACACCAATTGGAATTGGGAATTGATGGTGGTGGGATTGGACGAAGCGAGGCTCTAAAGTTTCCTTTTAGCATTCGTATCGAGGTACGCCGAGTGCTGTGCTAAAGTGAAGGAGTTTAGAGCTAAAGTCGTCTTGATGCGATAGATTGCCGGTAGCGCCGCGGTCCTTTAGAACTTTTAATCTAAGAGATAATATCTGGAGTTTAAGGCCGTATAATAATGGTGAGCGTAGGAAGGAGACATATATTGGCCTCATTTTTAATTTCTCTATTTTTATGATAGTCTGTGTGTCCGGATGTTGCAGCGAGAGAGGCTGAATTATATTAGAGGCGGCGTAGTATTTTGAAAAATTCAGAACTTGCTCTGCTTCATTCATTTATGATACCTGCCCAGTCTCACCTCCACGTCCATAAATTCGTAAATATGTATAATTAACATTGTAGGAGGGATAAACGTGATAAAGTTTATAAAGCTACGGTATTAATATACTTTTTGAGCATTAGTACGGGCACGAGTGGCCCGTCTCGCTCGCACACTCTCAAACATTTATACTTTGTAATTTCGATGGAGAAAAAGTGTGAGCGTCGAGGCAGTTCGTTCAGCTTATTGTAAACTTTCGCTTCCTCGTTTTTGTGCGCAGAGAAAGTGATGAGAATGAAATTCTTGTAAAGCTCACCGTGCCGATTGTCGGCTTGAATGGATTTTTAAATAAGTCGCGCGTCATCGAGTTAATTTGTCGATACGTCGATGAAATTAGGCTCTTCTCCATACAGATGGACGATCGCTTAACTGTTAATAATATTTTTCGCAATGTAAACTCGGGGAGAGCTAGGCCAGTCCCGCGGCGCTGCTCTCTGTGCGTGCATTGGCGCATGCATTGGCGCACACATAGAATTTTAATAGAATCGTACGTGGCGGGAAAGCGCGATCACTTTTTCTACGTCTCGCCATACGCACGTAGAGAATCAGTTAGCGCATTAATTTATTATAATACCGAGTGAATGTTCCGTACGGAAGAAGACCGCCGGCTAATCGATGCCAACCACTATTAAAATAAACAGCCTACCCACGGCCCAAAGAAGCGGCTGCTCTAACTGCATTTATTCCATCGAGGATTAATATTAAATTACGAGTGGAGATCGAGATTAAATTACGATCTCTTTCACGCATCCTTAAACACGGCTTTATAATTAAAATAGTTTGCGATTCTACGGTTAAAGCGACGGGTGAGAGCAGGGCGGGGCCGGGAAGACGCGCGATCCGTTGGATTGTCGCAGCCGGAGGTGCGAGTACGTGGAGGATTATGGGGCGTGGGCGGGGGGAGAAAGAGAGAGAGAGAGAGAGAGAGAGAGAGAGAGGGGGGGCTGAAGAGAGGGACGATAATTAGGCAGAAAAATGGCGAGCCGATGTATCGCGTGGCCAAGAGTGACGGAGGCGAGATCACGTTGCTGGCAACGTTGTCGATACCTCGACTCGCGTGGTACTGAACCTGTGATCGGGTAGAGTCGAGGCGAAGGCGTTCCATCAGCTCGCCGTTAACGCAAGCCCGTGACGTTTAAATGTCCACCTCGGGCGCATTGTACCGAGCCGCTTAACCAGCATATCCGAGTAATATAATGTCGCGTGGCTGGGTAAGTAACGGCCGGCCGGTTGGTAACGCTTGTCGAGGTGAGCCTTTGAAAATGACAGGGGCGAAAGAGGTAGAGAATAATCCCGGGAACGTTGGTGCCGGATGGACGACACGGATAGTCGCGAGCTTTTGGAATCGTTGAACTAAGCATGGAGGAGCAGAGTATCGAGGCTTTAGAGGTACGAGGTGGTCGTTGCGAGGCAACGCGACCAATTACCGCCGAAAGTATATACAATAAAGTGAGAGTGGCGGTAAAGTTGATCTTTCTAGAGTTCCTTCTAAAGTTGATCTAGAGGGGTGGGTTGATGAGTGATGGGAGGGTGTGGGGGGAAGAGTGTATGGCGAGAGTCAACTCGATGTAGGCATAATGAGTCGTCCTTGTTGTTGTCGACAGCGTGTTTCGATGACGTGAGTACGACAGTTGTTTAGTTATGCCTCGTTACGCGTAATTAGCTTCGATATTGTCGATACGGTGGTTTTAAATAGGCGATGCCCGCGGCCGATGATCGATGGCTAACACTTGGGTTTAAGGGTAATTTAAATTTAGCACGACTGGCCGTATGGAAGAGAATGCCGCGGACTCTGAAAATTGTGGATCGACGTTCGCGTTCTTGGTAATTAATCGGGCGTCGTGAGAATTGGTTTTGATTGCGCTTAAGATGATTAATGTTTGACATCATTAGCCAATGTAAAATGTATATTTCTTGTGGCGAACATGAAATTTATGGATTTATCTTTTTGATAAGCAAGAAAGAGAGTTTTGGTTTTATCGGTCACGAGTGCTAATCGTCGGGCTAATTATTCACGATAGGCACAACTAATTACACAATGATGTGGCAAATATTAGTGAGCGTTACACTAGTGCGTGCGATGAATGATAGTTTGGCGTAGATTTTCTAAGCATAATAGCCATTCGCTTTGTGCAAAAGCATTGAATTTTAATTTACTCGTCAAAATTCGCAGCAACTGTTATCGCGTGTCGGAACGACTTTAAATTAATATCAGTCAATATAATGTAAATTATCGCGTCGTTTGGCATTAATCGGCGTGTGTCGGGACGTACGTTGCAACGTAATTTTGAATTGCTACATGCGAGCAAGAATTGAATTGATGAAATATAAAAAAAAAAAAAGAAAGAAAAAGAGAGAGAGAGAGAGAGAAAGAAGACGAAAAAATTACCATTTTTACGGAAATGTATTTTTTTTTTTGTTCGACATTCTGCATATGCTTAAGAAAAAATCATTGTGCCACATTTTATTAATACTGGCACAAATATATATCGTATAATATTAAATGTCATAAATAAAATTATGACAATTCGAATGAAAAAGTAGTTAAATGAGCCCAACGACATTAATTATCAAAGCACAATAAGTTTATCGAATTGAAGAGTATTTAATAAACATGAGATTTTTGTTGAATTACAAATTTATTTTTCGGATATCCATGCTGTTTAATAAACATTAACTTGGAAAACGAATATTTTAAGCCAGTAGCTGAAAATAAATAGTTTTAATGGTCCAAATATATCGAACTAAGGTAAATTAAATGTATTCCTTTATTACATAAAATAAATTTTTAACATCAAGCGAAAAAAAAAAAGAAGAAATTAATCTATAACGATATTTGTAACAATGCAAATGGCGATCTGAAAAAGTAGTAACTTTTAGAAAAATATAGCTTTTACGTTAATTCTGCTATGATAAAATATATATTCGTTTTTAACATTTTGCATTTTAATAATAGAAAGTAGAAAAAAAATCACATAAATTTCTCGTAGCTCCAACGAAATACACGTTATTTGATATTCTTTTTTATTTTTGATACAGAATTTAATTTTGTGAAATTCCCCTCCCCTCCCCCCTCCCCCCGTCATTTATTTATAGAAACACGGAAGAATAAAATTGCAATAATTTTTGGATTAAATTGATAATAAAGCGTAGGTTGTTGAGAGGTCGAATCTTTAAGTCAATCAGTATTCTGATTGTGTCGAATAGATTTGCCTTTTCATTTATATCGGTGAGAAAGGTTATCGATAATAACATATTTAACAATTGTTACATGTGTTGGTAGTCAACACTACCAACGGCTACGTCATAAGTCTGATATCTTCAAATGCGCAAAATTCTTCACTTTATTGATGTTTGGGAAAATTTTTGTTATTTCTTAAATGAAAAAGAAAAAAAAAAGCCGTTAATTCTTGGCAAACATATTGTCAAAAACAATATTCTAAAAATACAATATAAATTTGGGACTGATTGACTTATTGTCGAATTGTTCAAAATTTTAAATATCAGGGTTGGCTTTAAATAGTTAAATACTTCATTAATTACCGCACACTTGGTTTTCTCATAAAACTGATCGATTTAAATTCTTTATAGCCATAACTGAAAAACTAAATCGCATTATCGCAAATTTTCATGATATATTGTATGATATATTTATTTTTTATCGCATAAAAATTTTATTCAAAGCAATGAAAAACAAAAAGTATATTTGTTTACATTATATTCTACCCTAGTAATTCATAATTATTTATTCATTTTTATTTAATTATTTATTTCGTTTGACGTATAGAGTGAAGCTACACTGTGCGTCATATACGCAAATCATTTTAATGCAAAATAATGATTTTTTTTTTTTTTGTTACTCGTTAAATGCAAAATACAGCATTTTTTAAGCAATCACGCGTATTACTATTCTTAATAATAAATAAGGTATCTCTAACCCTCAATTACATTTAACTTTAACTGATTTAACTGATAATCGATAGATATGAGCACAATTACACGCAAACCTTTCTCTGCTAAATTTACACGTTTTATCAAATTTACGCGTACGTAAATCGGTACTGCAGCGACATTCCAAAAGTATCGTAATACATCTCCACAACATACTTTAATTATGCCATAATAATTACAACTTATTTTATGGTCATAATTTATTCGATTAATATTATGAAATTCGTATGGTCATTTTTTGTTATGATAATTCATTTATTTGTTTTTGTTTTTTATTTAATTTCTTTTTGAATCCATCTAATGCACTTACAAAAGTCGGCTAATTAAATATGTTTCCAATATAACATTGTGTATTTAATTTAAGAACGCTTTAAAATTAAAAGGTCATGTATTATGTAATTAATTAAAGGCGCGTTCGCGAGTATTGAAACTGATGTTTGTTAAACCTCTGGCGAATGATTTATCTATTCCAAAGATAATACGCACATTATTTCCACTCGCTTACAAGCATAAAATTTAACAGTCTGTATTTCAATCGACAAAAACTCTACCATTGGACAAATTATGTTTTTACACAAGAAAATAGATAATAATAACTGGCATGCCGAGCCCCAATCAACGTTATTCATAAAAATGGCCGATCGAAAGATACGCTCATGGAATGCCTCTCCACCAACTTGAGAATACGATTTATTCTGTTGCTGGCATTTGCATTGTGCCCCTTCTGAAATAGACTTTATTCAAAATTCATTATAATTCATTTCACGATACATACACAAAGACGCGCGTACAACCTCCCGCCCGCCATTCACGGACTTCGGTCCGCTTATTGCATTAAGGTACGGGCGCACAATGCGC
The DNA here is from genome assembly GCF_000503995.2 of Ceratosolen solmsi marchali. NCBI lineage: Eukaryota > Metazoa > Arthropoda > Insecta > Hymenoptera > Agaonidae > Ceratosolen > Ceratosolen solmsi. The sequence goes on from NW_011948422.1 coordinate 3,672,489, forward strand.
CAAATAAGAAAAAATCTTGGCTGGGGCTTCGCTAAAGATGACAAAATGATATTGCAAGGTATTTCGAGCCCTCGACTCGATGTTGCAGCCCACATCACATACGCACGCAGACGCACACGCACACAACATCCAACTAGCAAAGCTTTATTTTTAAAGAGGTCGTAGGTAGTGGATGCCGAGGTAACTGACTGAGCGAGCGAATGAGCCACGTCGCTTAGTGCCTCGGTAATTGTCAGTAAGGTGGCAATGAAGCCGAACTTGCGAGTCATTGCCCGAGGAAAAAAAGTACTTTGCCATTTCCCGCGTCGGCTCAAATAATAGAAAACCTGCCTACGGTGCTTTCTAATATTTCCAATAGTCGAAGGAAAATTAACGTCGGCCCTGCGGCCAATCCAAGTATCTTCGACGCGATCCCTGAAAACTCTCTCTTTTGCGAATTTTCACGACGGCTGTTCCAAGGCAGCGCAATGCAGCGCTTCAATGAAAAAAAATTAATCGCTGAATAAGTGGAAATCGTCGAGTCGTAGTCGCGCGGCTGCCGTTACCGCCGCTAACGGTGACAGGTCGAGAAAATGGCGTTGTCGTCGCTGGTAGAAAACGCACGACTACATCACGGGTTGGAAACTCGCAATCGAGAAATCCCCGCTGCGTGCCACTCGCTCTCTTTCTCTCTCGTCTCTCGTCTCTCGTCTCTCTCTCTCTCTCTCTCTCTCTCTCTCTCTCGTCTCTCTTCAAGCGCAACCAGTTTTCTCATTTTTGTCGTCCAGTGGCATATCAGGTTTGCGCGGCACAGGTGAGACGCGAAGCCGCTCCTTCGCCATCCCCTTCTCCCCCCTATGTACATATATCTCCGCTCTCACTCTCTCACTCTCACTCACTCTCTCTCTCTCTCTCTCGCTCTCTCTCTCTCTCGCTCTCTCTCTCTCTCGCTCTCTCTCTCTCTCGCTCTCTCTCTCTCTCGCTCTCTCTCTCTCTCGCTCTCTCTCTCTCTCGCTCTCTCTCTCTCTCCCTCTAACTCTCTCTAGCTCTTCGACTGTATCTGCGACGACGTGGGTATTAAATTAATCTTTGGATCGGCGAGTGCCGAGGGCGAATAGCGCAGAGCGAATAGCTGCGATCGCGTGCCTCGGTCGCGCCTATCGGCCGGCGATTCTCCGCGTACCTAAGCGACGGAATATCTGCGCCTCACCCTTCTCATCGTGTTCCCGTTCCGCCGATTTCACGATTCCTTCGAGGGTCGCGATATATACCTAATGCGCCACCGTGAATCGCCAGATGTTGATCTTCGCTCCTCGCTGTCCCTTACCTCCGCTCTCATCGCCATCGCTCTACTCCCTCCCCCTCCCACACCCGCCGCCCCTCACAATGCCAGCCAACATCACCTGCCGCCCGCCGCCACCGCAGCCACCCACCCTGTAAAATGTCAGCTGCGTTTGTTTGCCCGCGAGCCGCTGTTGCACCGCTGCATTTGCGGTTCGCTCTTCTCGATTGCGCGTTTGTATTTATTTGTTGTTACCGCGATTTGTTGATAAGCGCGGGATAACTGTCGTTAAGTTTCCGGCGAATTTCTCTAAGAATTTCTCTTCCTCCTCTTCCTTTTTCATTTCTTTTTATCAACAGCAATCTAACATTTTACAGATTTTGCTTAAGGGGCACGGGATTTAGGTGCATATCTCGAATGTATATCGCGCCAGTTTAGTAATAATGACTCTGCGAATAATGGAGACCGATTGCATTGTCGTTGTAACGCCAAGTACCCGCTAGTACGATTTTATTCTTAATTGCAATTTTAGGCGAAATACTTGTTTTATCGATCTGTCGGTCGAGGGGGTGGGAATAAGAAAGAAGCAGCTGAAGGAGGACAACAAAATGATCACGCTCGTCTACGTTTACCTTCTTCCCTCACCCTATCATTTCTGCGTTAAGCTTTTAACTAAATAAACGCGTTCGAGCGCATTTCTTACGTAACGATGATTTTAGGCGCTTAACGGAATTACGTTTGATGATATTTCGTTCTGAAATTTGTACGTACAATATTACCGTAGCTCGCTGGTCTGGCTATTTTCTATTACACTCTGCGAGTGTGGATTGTAAAAGAGAAATTGTTGCCTAATTTATTTTCCATTAATTTCATTCACCTATCTTTGTCAGGCGCGTCGTGGGCAAAGCTGCCGTCGAGCTTTTTCACTCTTTAAAATTGGAGCTTTGTAAGCGCATGAACGGCATTGACTAACGCCAAAAGCACTATTAATACACACGAGTGCAGACGACTTAAAATAAAGACACTTGCGCGAAGCATTTATTTAATTCGAGCCAGATTAACTATTTACAATTGCAATTGTCACTGCGACAATATTCACGATTTACTTGCTTTCCTTCTCCGAGTTTCTCCAGAGGCTTTCGTAACAAGTGCCACTTTTTTTTTACGGCCAGCGGAGCCAATAAAAGAGAAAAAGCTCAAGGCCATTTTCATCTTAATCGTCGCTGCACCTTATCGAGTGTTTAACATTTTTATCCGACATTATCTCAAAGAATTAGAAAACAAACTATAAATATCAAACGATATTGCTCTTGACGCGGCGGACATTTATCTTGAAGCGAGGGGCAAAAAAATCTTGACACGCATGTAACGCAAAAAATAAAAGTGCTCCGTACGAAATGACTTAATTTTTCACGTGAACGAGAGTTTGCGCAATATAGTACGATAAGTGGGCCGATTATATTTATATTAAGCCTTACAATTGGGCCCGGCTCCCAGGGTGGAGAAATCGCAGGATATTCGAGTAAATAAACGTAAAAATAAGGTGGCTTGATGATCTTCTGGGCCGATAATAATTTCACTTGGGGCCTCGCTGCCCTGAATCACTGGGACGCGAATTAAAGTATGGCAAAGACTAACATGTGCCACGTGAACGGCCGTCAGCTTTGACTCGAACGAACCCCGCAATACTTTCTTCGTCCCGGCTATCATAACTTTCTCAAAATGCTTTGTTCTCGCCCGGCAGTCGATTGCGCCGATGGCAAATCACAATCACAAGCACTCGAGGGGACTCGTCGTCGGGTAAAACTCGCGCCCAATCATACGCAATGTCCCATCTCCTAATGTGATATATATATATTTAGAGAGAGAGAGAGGGGGGGGGGGGAGAGAAAGAGAGCGAGTAAAGAGACGATGGGAGGGAGTGCTCCTAAGCCGCCGCGCGAGTCGTCCTTTGACCGAGCTCGACTCCTAGTTGGAGCGGCAGGCAAATTGACCTCCTTCCCTCGCCGCTGTCTTTCTTTCGCCGTTTAGTCGGCCGGGCACTACGTTATTTCTCGATATAATTACCTGAGCGCTATACGCACGCATACCAAATTCAATTTGCATATGACGTGGAGGTAATTAATAAAAATAAGAGACTCGTTGTGCTATTTCGTGTGCCGAGTCCTGGAAATCCTGCAGTACGCTCAAATGCATCGTATGTATTCAAGATCGAGCTATGAAATTACACGTTCCTCGCAAAGATCCATCGCGGCAATTCCAAAGTTCCCCCTCCCTCGATGCGGACCAATAATAACAGCTCTTAGCGCATACATTGAATAAACAAGCAAAATGTCCGCGAATAGCGCGAGATGCATCGATTAAAAATAAAATCGACCTCCGCAGACTTCCATTATTATTATTAATATTACTTATTATCATAATTATCACAATTATCATTATTATTGTTGTTATTATTATTGTTGTTATTATTATTGTTGTTATTATTATTGTTGTTATTATTATTGTTGTTATTATTATTGTTGTTATTATTATTGTTGTTATTATTATTGTTGTTATTATTATTGTTGTTATTATTATTGTTGTTATTATTATTGTTGTTATTATTATTGTTGTTATTATTATTGTTGTTATTATTATTGTTGTTATTATTATTGTTGTTATTATTATTGTTGTTATTATTATTGTTGTTATTATTATTGTTGTTATTATTATTGTTGTTATTATTATTGTTGTTATTATTATTGTTGTTATTATTATTGTTGTTATTATTATTGTTGTTATTATTATTGTTGTTATTATTATTGTTGTTATTATTATTGTTGTTATTATTATTGTTGTTATTATTATTGTTGTTATTATTATTGTTGTTATTATTATTGTTGTTATTATTATTGTTGTTATTATTATTGTTGTTATTATTATTGTTGTTATTATTATTGTTGTTATTATTATTGTTGTTATTATTATTGTTGTTATTATTATTGTTGTTATTATTATTGTTGTTATTATTATTGTTGTTATTATTATTGTTGTTATTATTATTGTTGTTATTATTATTGTTGTTATTATTATTGTTGTTATTATTATTGTTGTTATTATTATTGTTGTTATTATTATTGTTGTTATTATTATTGTTGTTATTATTATTGTTGTTATTATTATTGTTGTTATTATTATTGTTGTTATTATTATTGTTGTTATTATTATTGTTGTTATTATTATTGTTGTTATTATTATTGTTGTTATTATTATTGTTGTTATTATTATTGTTATTATTATTATTATTATTACTATTATTATTATTATTATTATTATTATTATTATTATCCTCAACACCACGTCGTCGTAGTCATCCTCATTATTACTCGTGTTATCCTCCTGGCGCTATAATTCTACAGCGCAATTAATCATTCGTCGAAATATCTTCCATTACAAGGTCCTCTTCCGAAAGCATCACTTCCCAGCATCGGCTTAAGCATGCGTAAGACCCGTCACGCAGCGCCGGGCCCCTTCGTCCTTCCTTTTATATCAACGTTTCACCGACGTTGCGCGTTACCGTTTGGGGAGGGGGAAGCCGCGTTTATAACAAACGGTTAAATAATTCGTACATCGGTGCAACAGCCTTGGCAATTCGTTAACTTCACAACACTCGGCCATAAAATACGCGAATCGGCTCGTTACGATGGTATGGTATATACAATGAAGCTTTACAGCACAACCTTAAAAATCCTAGGATCTCCGGCCAACCCCCCCCCCGTCACTCTTTCTCCAATTGGTCCCACTTGATGTGCAATTAATGGCGGGGCAATTTGAACTCATACGTCAAGCATGGAAAGCAAAGTTAGGGCGCAGCCCAGTACGGGGCCCCCGGTTCCCCGAGGAATACTCGTTATCGCGATCGGGTGCAACGGGCATGAAAAATGAGAATAACTAACCAAGATCATCGCGAATCACGCGAGTTGCCACGCGTGACGGCGACAAGAACTCCCGGGCACGAATCTGCACTGGATGCGCTCGCCCACTGGTTGACTTATGGTTTTACGCCAAGCGTAACACGTTATGTGGTCCAGTCAAAAAATAGCAATCCTTGAAGTACGGCGACAGGACTTGAGCGCTCACCGATGAAAGTACGTGAAAAAGGTGCGGAGTTGTTATTCGCTGAGCAACAAGTCATGTCCACCTATCGGCGCCTTTTTCCAACGGCGGTCGATACCGATGAAACACCCCCCCCCCCCCCCCCGAGCTTGGTCGACTTGCTGGCAATTATCCGAGTTTATCCGTATTAGATTGAGAAAATGCGCAATTGCGACTAATCGTGCCAATTGCGAAAAAAAGTGAGTTTTGCAGGAGCACCGCTAGTCACCAAAAATCGATCAAACTCAGTGAATGCTGATCTTAATGAAGCTAAAAATTAGCAATTAGTTTAATATTTGCGACAAAATTTATAATTATCAATCAGTGGTACAGTGGGGTGATGGGGGGGGGGGGGGGGAGTCGATCGTGGACAACAACCTCTAATCTGACTTTACACTCATTATAATTATTTACATTTTCTTGTGTGTTTTTATTCGATTCGATCATTCAGCCATGAAAAACTACTCCGATTAAGACAAACACCGATGCGCAACGATTTTTCCATCGACTTGGATAAATATTATTTTCGAACAATTGATCAATCAGTCGGCCGCTCGATCGATCACTCCGCCAGTCAATCATGTCGGTGCATTGCTACGATCACCGCGTATAGGTGTGCACTCGGTGAAAAAAGTCCCTTCAACCTTCTTCTCCCTTCACCGCCGCCCCGCTCCAACCCCACTCCACCCCACCCAAATCCCCCACCTCATTCCGCCTAACCTCCCCAACCCCTCGGATTACTGCAAAGAGGTCTCGCGAACTCGAGGCGTACTGCCGTGCTACATGCGTGAGATGAATTATTGAATGCAGGCCGCCCCAACCCCTCCTCCCTCCCTCCCCCCTTGACCGAGTCGCCCCTCACAACCACACGCGCTCTTACGCCCCATTACCGTATAAGCCGCAAGTATTGTAAAATGCAGGTAAATGTAGGGGTGCGGGCACAACTGGAGCCCGGGGGGAATTGCCGAGCCGAGCAATTTCCCGCTTCTTTTCGAGGTAAATGTACATATTCTGTTGGTGCGAAACAAGTTTCGCGAGCACTCGCGTAAAGATGGATTAGCCGGGAAGCGTGACTCCCGACATCTCGCGTACGTTGTGGAGAGACTGAACGAGAGAGAGAGAGAGAGAGAGAGAGAGAGTGAGAGTGAGAGAGAGAATGATGAGTATACGCATTTAGGTGTTATAAGCACACGTTGATTATTCGTTTCTCCTTTTTCTCGTATACGCGTGCACACTATCACTGTCTATCCGTCTCTCTCCCCCCATTCTTTCTCTCTCTCTCACTCTCTCTCTCACACACACACACACACACACACACACACACACACACAAATACGCGCGCTCTACGTCTTACACGTTTTGTACGGCCAAGTAGATTATTATGCAATCACGTCGTTTTCGACATTTTTCCTCTCACCATCTGAGCTAAGCCATTTGTATTTATTATCTTTTTTCTAGCAGATGCAGGCTTAGCGTTAATGATTATGACGTTACGAGGGTGTATCGGATAATGGTGGTAGATTTTTTTCTTCTATCCATTTATACTACTTGAAAGTGTGTATCGTAGGCAATGAAAAGAGTCTTTTTATCAACAGATCGTTTACACAGTTTTTCCTTGCCCCTGATCTTAAGAGTCGCAAGGATAATGCGTCGTTAAGCTAATTTCCATAAACATTGGCAAGCATAACGATAAAGCCTCGTCGTCCCCCTCTCCGTCAAAAAAAAAAAAAAAAAAAAAAAAAAAAAAAAAAAAAAAAAAAATCGTACAAACGCTAAAGTAAACTCTTAGGGAAAAGTGTGGGTGATCCGAGAGGCTCGACAATTTTAAAATTCATAAAATATATGTAATATTTATAAAAAGTCAAATGAATTATTACACGCACCGATAGCGCCATAATCCGATTAGATCTGCATGATATCCCTGTAATAAAATGTTTCACACTACAAGGATAATTACGCGTTGCTATAAGAAATCATTATACTTTACCACAAGTTCTCAAATAAATGCACCATTTTCTCAGAATGCTTTTAATATATTTACCTCGCTTTTTCTACTTTTGCATACAATTCTATAATAGATGTCGTATACTTTTTACGCGCTTATTATTATTTCAGTTGCAAATTACACTTTTATTCTTCTAGTGGATATGTCTATTGTATAAAATGTTAATATAACTCATGTATTCGCGATAATAATCTGCGCGAGACAATAAAAAAGTTACGTCTTTTTTTACATATGTTTGGCAACTTATTTATCTTCTTTGTAAAGTTGTATGAAAATATTTGCGATTAAAAAATCTATCTATATATATATATATATGCAAATATAATTGTATAATTGTTTATAAATAATTTACTCTAAACGCACAGAGCGAAAGGAATTTTTTCGTTTATTCGAATGATTCGTTAATCTCCATAATCCAGTTTAAACATTCAATGTCAATTTTTACTTATAAATACCGTATATATTAGTATTTGTTATCAAAGCCATCGCTCATTAATTATTATAAATCAATAATATATATATATATATATATATATATATATTTAAGTTTTATATTTAAAAAATAATTTCATATAATCATGACTGTTTAAAATTTATCAAATTTCCTTTTAGTTGACAACTTTTTTAATCACTAATATTGAATATGACAATATACTGCTTCTATTATACACTAGACGTGATTAATTTACTAATATTTAATTTGTTGAAAGTAAATTTGTTGAATAATCTTAATATCAGTTAAAAACATTATAAAATTGCTCGATTAATTAATGTAAATGAAATGAGAATGAAGAAGGCCATAATTTAACGGCCAACTGCTGAAAGTAAAAATTTCATAATTTTATAAAACTGCTGAGGAAATATTCGACGTAAACTAATATAAATTAATAATCGATTTTAATGAAAATGTTAATCGGCCAATTTTTCGCCATTTCGGTTTTCCGTTTTAACTAATATAAATCATCGCGCCTGAGATTTATTATTTAAACCTACCGGGTCAGTATTAAAATTAATAAATTTCTGGACTTTTACAACTCGCTTTACGCGCCTGCTCCGATACTAGAAAGTGCGTGATTTTTCTGCTTGGCGCGCATCCTTTTTATGGCCGACACGTGTGCAATTCTTGTAGCAGTCAAGTATTGATACAAGTTAAAGTTTCTACTGTGTGCGCGAGTGCAATCATTTTTCTCAGACGGCCAGATTATTAATTTAACTTTCAGCGCAGATTTTATCGTTAATTTTCCGAATTGATTATAATACTTTACAACCATGGATTTGTAAAATTCCTCTTCTATGAGAACTCGAACTCAATATACCACTACAAATGCATTTTGCCATTTTATTTTTTTGCTTTCGTTACGGCAAGTCCACTGTGCGGGAGAAATTAAATCTTCGAGCACAATTAGTCGTACTCTTAATAATCATCGTGGCCTCAAACATTCGAGATTAATTAATACCTTAAACAAGTTTAACAAGTATTTCTCTTTCCTCGAGTTATGCATGTGAGCAGAGTGCGTGTGCGCGCATATTTCGGGATATAAAAACGAAAATTCACATACGCATAGCACTGATTTATAAAGCGATATAAGGCTTGAAATACTAGGCAATCTAAAGCAGACGTTACATTATTCTTCGACGCTCGTAAGCTTGTATTTTTGCCCATAGACATCGTGGCTGGAATATATATGTGACACCATAACGTGGAGTGGTATTTATACTCGGTGGAATTAAACGAAAAAATGATCTAGCATCAAATAATTTACTCGCGCGAATAACTTATTTAATTAAATTATAACTACCCTATGAAAAGTCACTCGTATTTTATTCTTTATAAAAGACGCCAAAGAGATTAATGCGAAGCGACATCACGTCGCCGCCAGGATTAAGGAGTATAAAGAGCCCGAAAGTGCCGACCGTAAAGCAGTTACGACAATCTGTAAGTTTATTAGACTTTTTGAAATTCATTAGAAGACTCCTGTTAATAATGTAAATTATCGTACTGGTCTTCCCTCTCCCGCCCCATCCACCCTATACATACCCACGCTCGCAAACAGTTGGTCAGTATATTTTTAATGGATCGTGTCTTGACAACGTCGTCGTCGTCGTCGTCTTATCCTAGCCAGGATCCGGGATCAAGCGTAATCGAGAGATTCGTCGCTCTCCACATCGGCGTCGGACTCGACATACGACTCGCAATTCACGCCCGTGCGCCGACGTGTGCGATCTCCTCCTACCC
>NW_011948422.1:3682343-3682797 GCF_000503995.2 Ceratosolen solmsi marchali
CCCCCCCCCCCCACCCCCCATCCCCCATCCCCCTCATCAACCACCACCTCCTCTTCCTCCTCCTCCTCCTCCTCCTACCCACCCAACGATAAATCCTTCCGTCATTAACGGCGTCGCAGCTTCGTTATACTTATGCCACTTTCGATTGCCTCGATACGCAAAAGCTTTATGTTTACGAGGACGTCGTTTCCCGTAACGAGAAAGTGGCATTTAGTAACGCATCCTCACCGATGGCTGGCTCTATCGACACTCGCTTCCCTCCGTAGCGCCCCGATGATTCGTAGATGCGCGGGAGTCGTTAAAGTGGCGCAACGCCTCGGACAGCGGATGCTGCGATCGCGGTTAGATGGAGTCGCGCCCGCCTAATTACAATGTCGGCCGTAACGACGTTAACCTTCTGGCTGGCTCGCTGGCTGACTGGCTGACTGGCTGGTTGGCTTGGTGGCCCCCCCAT
>NW_011948422.1:3682810-3805199 GCF_000503995.2 Ceratosolen solmsi marchali
CCCCCCCACCCGCCCGCCACTACCTCCTCCTCCTCTTTCCCGCCGCCAACCACTTCAGCGACCGTTCATCTCGGCCTTTGATGCCGTGGCGAGGTAATGACAGCGAGTGCAACCTAATGCACCCTTTTATGCTCCTCCGGGCGGCACGAGGCGCTTTAATAAGCGTCGGATTCGAGCTCGCAAAGGTTCTTCGGAATCGAGTTTGCACTCTCGGTTTAATGCCGACGTCCAGACGATGTCCCTCATTTATTGTCGGCACGGCTATTCCCCGTAGAGGCGTCGCGGCGACGGAGCCGAGATCGTGCCCGCACTTTTTGGCGACTGGTCTCCTCCTCCGAAGGAACTATGAAAAAATCCTGGTGAAACGGCATTGACTGCTAGGGCAGCGACGACCACTGTGACTTTCTCGCATTAGCCGCCGCTAATTACATTGTAATTGATCGCGCTACTGGAAATAAGAGGTGGTCGGTCGTAAGCAGCAAGAGAGCGTTGCGTGGTCGGTGAGGTTTGTCCAGACGAGTGCCGTCGTGGCGATATTTAATAAGGCGAGCGCGTCCGAGGAGAGTGATTACGGTTCGAAAGCTTGGTGTTATAAGTTTCGGCGATAAATGTGAAAAACCGGATTGGAAACGAATTCACGAGCTAATATATTGTGTAAGAGGAATTTTTAATTTTATCTTCCTCCTTCGTTCAAGCCTACGTATCGCCTCTAAATTTTCGTAAGGATTTCAATCCGAAAGCCAGCCAAGAGAATAATGTATTAACAAGTTTAACATATTAGGATTTAACATTATTCCGAATAGTTTTACAAAAGTCTGCTGCGACATGAAAAATTATATAAGATTTCGCGAGGTTGGTCGCGAATGAAAAATTGCGCAATGTAACATTGCCCGGCAATCTTCCATATTTAATTGCAATAATTGCAGAAATGTACTCGGCTTTTCAGCTCCCATCGTTATCAATCTTGCAAACTAATGTTTCGCGAGAGAGAATAAATTTTTGACAATTTGTCTAAATTAAAAATTGGCAGAGAAGAAAGGCCTGCAAAGATGAGAGAAAATCAGCATTTCATTTATTGGTAAATACATGAGAGAGTGAAACGCTTATTATTACTGAAAAAAAAAATAAAATAAAAAATCCGCATTCTGTGTTATATCAGTATTAAATAAAACATGAGCATTGAGTTTACTAAACATATAATTGTAAAGAAAAAATTTAAGATTTATGAAGGCATTTCACAGACTTATAATATATATATATATATATATATATATATATATATATATAATATATATCCTAATAAATCTAATATCGTATAAGAAATTTATATAAACAGTGAATATAAGCTAAACCGTTGTAACTATCCCAATATCAATATGCTACAAATTTACATCATTTGACTATCTCTCTTCTTTGAGCATCTAATTTTGTTACGTTTTTCATTTTGGTCTCTGCTCTTTGTTTCTCTCACCATTTTCTTAAGCCTATTCACAGGTATCCCGATCACTTTCCCTTTAATCCAAATGATAAGACAATTATGCGAAATATAATATTCCACGGCACACGCGTTTATTTAGAAATTTATGTAAGTTATCGAACGCTAAAGCTCTCGGAGAATAGTTTCGAACGTAATGCGTAATAATAAATCAATGTATTCGTTAAAAGTCAAGCATGAATCGTAATAAATTACTTTACAATATACTAGCAAACTAACGTACTTTAGCATTATAAAATTATCGTTCCATATCCAATACAAAAGAACGCGATTATAAAATAAATTATCGATAGTTAATAAGCTTTAAATTAAAGCATATCGATTTAATGATAAATAATATTATTCATCTGCGTGTATTTAAAGTGGTTATTAATTATCGAGTGGCAGTGGCTGTAGTTATAATAAATTTTTCTCAAATACTCAAACTTTATCGGCCATATATACCGCCTATCCTCCCCATACGCACAATCCATGAAAATAATGTGCACTCGGTACATTTCATTTCGATTCACTTAAAAATTCCATGACTCACTGGCCGAGGCTGAAAAACACTTTCCACGCCGCCTTATCGGAATCCGCGGTCCAAAGATGGGCGCTGCCCTTACGCTCCCTTATTTATCGGCCGTATTATATCACGATTTTCATAGCTTTGTGCTTAGCTTATTCACATGAATGCCGACTTCGTCATAAAATATTAACGAAAGTTTACACGGATCCGGTAACTCTCAGTGGGCTACGAAACTCCATAAGCCAGCGTTCAGCCAGCCTTGCCTTGTAAAATCTTTAAAATCCCTTAAGATTGATTACGCCTCGATACGCGATCTACCGCCTACTATCCAGTATTTAACAATACCAACTCCAAGGGTATATAAACAATAGCCGAATTGGAAAACAAAAGCATTCGTTATTCCCCTCGCATCGCCCCTCCCGCCGCCGCCATCCATCCATCCATAGCCCCTAAAAAGCCATGAATTGCGGAGAAGAGAGAAGGAGGTGAGGCAATAAATGTAACGGATGTCCGAGTAGCAGGATAAATAGGATTTTTTTTTGGGAAACCCTTGTAATGAAAGCGAGGCCTGTAGAGGTCGTGAATCAGCCTCTACCGTCGCCGCCGCCAGCATATCAACCCTATACCTTTCCCCGCTATCGATGCTAATTCATGGCATTAGCTCGCTTAGAGACGACCAATACGCCGAAGCCGTAATAAGCCTTAAAGCACGAAAATTGATAAGCCGAAAGGTCCTTTTGGCAGTCGAGTGTTCGCTTTAGTTGGCTCGCCAGGTGGACGCACCCCGCCATCGGCGACGCGATCGATCCCCGCGCAGGGGATGGTAGACGAAGGGCGAGCTCGTCGCCGACGAGGTCCGAGCGCGTTGCCGTCGTCGAGTGACCCCGTGACCCTGCGACTAATAGCCGAGCCCGGAATAAATAAAGTACGTGTGGCAACAGGTTTCGAGGATAATGCCTGGCCGTCATTAAGCTAGTTGGCGGACTCGTGTTGGCAATTAGCGAGTGGCCCCATCGACCTCCAGCCCCTGTGCAACTAATCTCCCAAACAAAGGATGCGGCGTACGTCCGTTACGTGTTGCGCTCTCGCTCGTTTCACGCCGGGACTCTTTCGCGCGCCATCGTCGCGAGAATCGCCTGGGCCGGGGTCGAGAGACGTCAAGGCTATCCCATTGCCATCACCACCACCTCTCTCCCTCTCCCGCTCTCTCTCTCTCTCTCTCTCCCTCTCTCTCTCCCTCTCTCTCTCCTTCTCTCCCTCTCTCTCCCTCTCTCTCTCTCTCTCTCTCTCCCTCTCTTTCAAAACTGAAATAAACTCGAACCGTCCCTCGTCGTTTTTAGAGGAAGTCTGTCGAGCGATCGGGGAGGGAGCCTCGACCTACGCGCCCATTGAGCAAATCCCGCCGCAGCAAGAAGCGCAATAATCCTATCGTATTTGTTTCTACGGATTTCTACGGAGGCAGACTCGAGTGCCAAGACTTTTCATTTACTTTCGATCTCGCGACATCCTTTATCCACAAAGTGGCTTCTTACGCGAGCCGTTGGCAATTGTTTTTCGCCCACCGGCATTAATCAACAAATTACGAGACTACGAGAGACTCCGACGGATTTGATATCAATTACTTCCGAAGGAAACAATTAGCCCTACTCCGTTAATCATTACGAGGACTTAATCTTCGAGACCAAATGATAATGGGAGGCGCCGCACGTCGATTGCCTAACGCCAAAGCGAAAACGATAATCAGTTGTAATTAATAATTAGCTTTGTTTAGCCCGGAAACGAACGCTCGGCTGGTACAATAAATTAACGACACGTTTTGGAATCATCGAGTGTAGGGACGAAGGCGCGTAGAATGGCGTCAAATGGCGCGGATTAGATTTTAAAAGGCTTATTCCTGATCGCACCCCGGCTTTACGCGCCAACTGCCTCGCTAGAATTACGCTATTAACCGAGGCACTAATGAACTTGGGGCGAATGAAATCCCCGTTCTCCGTAATTAAAGATCAAAGGAACATCGAGGAGATGGAGATTGTCATCTCTTCGAGGACTACGCGTTCCCTCGGTGCGCTTCGCTCGCGAATACCAACGTCGATTTGTCGTCGCACGGCAGTCGATCGAATTTTGCAGCGAGACACTGCACGGGCCCCGCGTCGGCCAATAGTCGACCGTTTCGTTGGAGGGAGTGGGGCCAGCTGACGGATCTGACTCGTCTGATAATTGCATGGCTTTCGCAAACATTTGGGCCAGACAGAGGAAGAAAATGAGTCGGGGGGAAGGTAGGTGGGAAGGAAGGCAGGAAGGAAGGCAGGAAGGAAGGTGGGAAGGAAGGTCGGAAGGAAGGTGGTAAGGGAGGTGGTAAGGAAGGTGGGAAGGAAGGTGGGAAGGGAGGTGGGAAGGAAGGTGGAAAGGAAGGCAGGAAGGATGGTGGGAAGGAAGGTGGGAAGTAAGGCAGTGAGCATAATCGAGACCTCGAGTAACGAGTTGCCGTGTCAAAGTTGGAAAAAAGCTAACGGGAGGATCGAGTCGCCAAATTGCCGAGAGGTAATTAGTTCCCGAGTCCGTGAGGGCTTTGCACCCCGTGGGACGGCCGTCCACCCTTCGCCTACGCACACGCGCCACCTGCGCGGTACGGTGGTGGGGGAGGCTGAAGCTCGCCGCTATCTCCGATCAGCGGTGCCGATGCCCCCAGCCTGGGGGAACTTCGTCGCGTGGATTTCGCAATTTGCTCGCTTTCTCGCGCCGACGATGGCAACGATCGTCGACTGTCCGAGGGCGACGTTCGCTCATTGTCGCGATCATTGTCGGGCTTCGGAGAGTCTACGCTCGTGGGCACCCCTACCCTCCTCCTCCGTCCTCTCCCATCCCACTCGCCGCTCCGCGCGCGTTCGCCGTAGGCCTTAATTGCAAGACCCTCGGGATAGAATTAATGTCGGACGCTCTGCTGGATTTTTCCGCAGCTTTCTCGGCATTCAATTGGCATGACCCGCCACTTCCACGCTCAGAATTATTTTCAAAGTTCGTACTTGGCGGTTACACATAGAGCGCATACCAGGGTATGCGACATTACCGAATCGATAAACTTAGCGTTAAGAGCAGGTGGTTTTTGTACATTTGTATTTTAATTTTACATACTGCCTGATCTCCCTAAGCCTAATAATAAGTCTAACGATGCTTTTCTGCACTTTTCCTCAAAATTTTACTATACTTGCCTTATTACCTTACTATAACTGCCTATCACACATAAGGCGCTCTCGGCTCTCAAAACCTATCGATGGAGAAAAGTTTCCATGCATTTAACGAGTTTGCTGTCGGGCGTCTTACACGCGTCGTCGACGCGTTATCTACTTACGTTAGGTGCCCGCTTGACATTTCAGCCACAAAAGACAAAAAAAATATTAAAGTGCAGTGCGTGCGAGCGATGTCGCGTGGCCGGTAAATTGTAATGAATCCATTGAAAAAAACAATTCTCATGGGGCTTGATTTCTTACACTATAATATATAAAAGGTAATTGAATACGTCGACAAATTGATGTATATAATATGATAATTATAAATGAATGGCTCGTGTACAGATACACTAGGTGTACATAGTCGTAATAGGGGGTTTTCGTGATTTATACGTCGTTGAACAGAGGATTCTTTGCCGAGGCGCACTCCCTCGCTCAATTTCCCGTTGAGTCGTCTGTTCCGGACCTTGGGAAGCCCTAGTAGTAGCTTAATAACGTCGTAATCGAGGTTTCAATTAATTTTCAGCCACATTTGAATGGCGGTGGACCTCGAATTTTCGGATCTAAGAAGCGGAGCCCAGCAGCCGACGTTGTGAATTCTCGATGAAAACATGATAATTACGCGTTGCCTGTGTGTATGTGCGGACGGCACGCACTCGATCGCCGATCGTAATGAGAATAAAATTCCTATCTTTAGACTCTTGTCCTTTTTTGTGTGTGTGTGTGTGTGTGTGTGTGTGTGTGCGCGCGCGCGTATTTGTGTGTGTGCGCGCGCGTGTGTGCGTGTGCGCGCGCGAGCTCGGTGCTTATGAATTAATTGCTGTGTACCATTGCAATTTGTAGCCGACCACTCTCTTTCCTCCGCGCTTCGCATTTTTATCATTTTTACCACTGCGAATGTAGTGGGCGGCGTGTGTGAGGGGATTCTTAAATCAAGATGGTACTTTATGCCGAGGTCTCGCGCGAATATATTGGCAGGATGCTTAATGGCCGGCGTATCCCGTTTCCTAATGGCAATATTAGATTTTCGAAGGAAAAAATCACTTCCTCGGCTAATGCCGCGATTAAAAAGTTTCTCGCAATTTCGGCTACAGGACTTTAAACTCTCTGAATAGATTTCCAGAGCAATTTCTAGCATGTGGTGGATTTTTAGCCATTATTAGTGCTCGAAACCGCAGAACGAAGCTTTTAATATGAGGATTCATCATAAAGTATAGAAAAATTCAGTACGTTATGGACCATTAATTATCTATTGCATGATAAGGGGAAAATAAATGACGCGTGTACGCACACGCATGCATGAATCATCTACTGGTCAGACGATTAGCTTTCCAATTTACTCTTACTCTGCGTAAAAATTTTTTATTTTAAAAAAACAATTTACATCCGCGTATTATCTATGAAAAGCCAAAATTTCATTAGTAATATTTACGTATTTGGCAAGCGTAATAAGCAATTAGCGTAATTGTTAGTTTCAAACGCTTGAATGTAATCGAAATCAACTTTTGGCATTGAAACTCATACGCGTAGATAAAGATCGCGAATAAACTTTATTTCGGTATCCTGAAAGTTGAAGTCTCGATGATGGCTGTTACTTTATAGACTTTCTGAGTTTCCCGACGATTCTCATACTTTAAGCATTAAGTAATAAATATTGAAATCTTGGATAGTAAAATTCATTCCCATAGTTAATTCGAGATTATATAACATAATGATGTATGGGAAAAAAAGACAAAATTTATTACACAGAAAAATCAGTCGTAAGCAATGCGCCAACAGAATTGCATAGAAAAATTCATCGTGTATTTTTATTCGCCAAAGTGTTTCGATTCATTTTCTCCTAAGCTTATTATGGGAATAAATAGCTTTTTTTTCGTGAGCAATTTTTGTTAAATCACGAATAAAATCTTAATGGAACGTAACGTTAGCGAAAATTCTGTTCCTTATTTGAAGAAAAAGTTCTACAATTGGTAATTAAAATTTATTAAAACTGCTTTCTTATTCAAAGTTATAACTTCTTTTCTCCCCCCCCCCCCCCGCTCCGCCCCATGAATCATGAATTTTGCAATTTAAAACTTAAAATACAGACTTTTTAAATTTCTTTTCTAGCCTAGAAGATAAGACTTAATAATATTTAATCTTAACTCCAGAGAAAGTAATGAAAACATTCACTAAAGTTTTCCCCACCACATTAATGACAATTATTATTATCAATAAACATAAACATACAAACTTTCAAAATAAATAATCGAGTTACATGTATTGATACTCTAAACTTTGCAAATATCACAAAGTATATAAGACGAGTTAGCATTATTGTTAATTTTTTTTTTTTTTTTCATTCTCTATAATAGCAAATCTCAATATACAATGACATAAATATGCATTTAATCATATTTCTTTTCAAATTCTTCAAATTACTACGAATTAGTAAGAAATCTCATAGGTGAGAAATAATGTGACATTGAATATAAACATCAGACCAATGTGAAACTTGTCACAACTCAATTCAATATTTATTATATCTAGCAAACTTTTTATATTTCTCATAATATTCATAGGCTTCAAATTAAATCCAAATTGCTGAAGGTTTTAAAAATGCTTTTAATTCAAATATAAAAAATTTAAATAAACTTTTGAACGAGTAAATTACTATACTGAATAAATTACGAAATTACAACAAAAATCGTGATTTTTCATTAATGAAAATTCATTATCATACATAAAAACAAAAAATTATATAAAATATAATTTATTGAAATTCGTTAACGTAAAAGTGTAATATTATAATATTACAAGCTAAAAAGCAAGACGAGAAGAACAAACATATATCGATCTTTAAATGTACTTTCTCTTTTTGATGCCCAAACCATGAAAATTGGTAATAATTAATCGGTTACTGAATTCCTTTAACGTAGTTTTATTTTTTAAAAAAGTAGAATTTTTTATTATATTCTGCTACATTGGAAAGCATTTATACAAAAATGGCTGAACATTTATATTGATAAATGTTTTAAAACATCTCCATTTATTAGCATAATAAATATTTATTAATAATTAAAATATTTGTACATTTATAGTCGGCATAAAAAAGACTGTACATTTTTTTTTTTTGTATTTTAATCTGTAAAAATATTGATATCATCATTTTATTATGTTTTTAATTTGCATTTTCAATTGCAAAATTTTTAAAATGATACAGCATTATATAAACTCTTACTTTTTACGAAATACTTAAAAAAAAAAAAATTACGTATTTTTTAAGTTCTCAAATATCTTTTCCTTCATACTTTCATTATCTCCCATATATTTATCGATAAAATTTATATTAAATCACTTTATTCTGAGTTATGGTGTATCTCCCATTATAATAGCCAAAACGACTTTTTATTCAATTTCTCTGACACCAATTGAAAGTTTCCTGGATATTAAAAAAAAAAAAAAACATGCACACAATTTTGATGTTTTTCTCTCTCACTCGCTCTCTCTCTCTCTCTCTCTCTCTCTCTCTCTCTCTCTCTCTCTCTCTCTATTCATTCCAAAATCTTGGAAAAAAAATAAAAGAATGATTTTGTTATATAAATCGCTTTTGCTCTAAAAACAAATAGCAGACATTATTCGAGAAGATTAATATATTTATAATATGAAAAATCAGAAATGTTTTACATTCTATTTCAAGGTTATGTAAATTTTAAAAAACTTTAATAAGCCCATAACTTTAAAACTAAGACGATATTTGCAATTTTTCCGTATCTATTTAGATAAATTTAGTATTTAATTATACCATAAAATGTAAATGCTTTATATCGTGAATATTTCATTAATTAGCCACAGCTAATTAATTTCATCTAATACAAGCAAATGCTTGTGCGTGCGCGCGTATTATTTTAATCTATAAAGATGTTGATTTCATAATTTTTTTATATTTTAAGAGTATTTTATTATTATATATATATATATATATATATATATATATATATATATATATATGCATGCAAACGCAAGCGCACACACGCGCGCGCGCGCGCACGCACACACACACACACACACAGAGTATAAATAATACGTTTAAGTTAATTGAATTTTTTCAAGGTACTTATTATTACTATTATTATTATTGTTATTATTATTTAATATATAAGATTAATCTTTTAGTATATATAAATTTTGAGATTAAAATATGGTATTTTGATTTTTAATTTTTAAATAATGCAATTTCATTTAAAATTAAAAAACTTGTGAAATGTTTACCAAATAAGAAACCTTTGACTTATTTTTACTTAAGTATTTAATTTATGTAAATAATTTATCCTTTTTAATAAATGTAAATCATTAAAGATACGTCTTGGCGATAAATTATTGATGGCATTGGATTTGTCAATTAAAAACACATTAAAAAATAAAAAAATATAATAATTCAACAAAATCATACATTTGCTTCTTTACATTTCACTGTTTTCTTATCTATTGTTTTTTTAACAAATTTTTTGTTTGAACTTTAATTGATACGGCTGTCGACTCAAGCCGACGATAAATTAGAAAATTATTCGTGTCGACAGCATTAAATTGATAATTAATTAAAACTTTTGTGCCGTCAAATTGTATTTTCGTTATTAAAAATTTTCGAATCAAAAGCCGCCATAGAGCTGTATTAATGTTTATTAAAACTTTTATTATGATAACGATACTCCGGGACTTTTGTTTGAACCTTTGGGTTACTTTGACAGTACATTTTTCATTTAACATTTATAAACAATGTAAATTATATACGTTGACGCCACATTTTTATTAAATTATTTCGGCATACAGTATTATGAATTATCTATTGGACTGTATCATATTCATTTCTTTTTTCTTTTTGTTTTATATAGATTTTGCACATCTTTCAATGAATATACACTACTGAATACGTAAATTGTATAAAGGGATCGTATCAAACGCCCTAAACCATAATATACATGATGAGAAAATGGCATAATCGTCGTGGCTTTGTTTGAAAGTCTTCCATATTCCTTACGTTCATCGATAACTTTGATTTTTTTCGCAGCAAATTTCCTACGTCTCTTCCACTTATCTCTATAAAAAAAAAATCTAATATGCATTTTTAATCTCATGTGCTGTGTCAATGGCTTCATTACGTAAATCTCAACTGCACTACGAGTCCATTCCATACAATAGATTAATAAATAAATCAATAAAATACGTTGGAGAGAAAGAGCGTTGTTATAGATACACCAAGTAGCTTAAAAAGCGCTAGGAAAAGTTTGAAAGGCAAGGTCAGAATAAAAATACACGTACACACGTATGTGTATAATTTATACTTCATAAAACAGATTTATTTCACCGCATTGTGTTGTCGTCGTTAGATGGTTATTGCACAAGATTCAACAATGCAAGTAATCATTAACGTCGCTTCATTATATCCTCGGACATTCGCGTGGCTATGGCGCTCAGCTTTCCTTCCTCGCCCCTCTCTAACTGACCCAACCTCCCGCGCTCGCGCCGCCGATGATAAAAAGGAAAGCGGATGATGAGAAGAAAGGAACCGAATGACGCCATTTAAACGTGCTGAATTTTCTCTTAATAACGAGAACGCGCGTTTTCCAAGCTCGTGACCGACCCAATGCAATAACAAGGAAAAAACGAACAAGCTCGCACACTGCTATGACGAGATGACAGGGGCTACGACTCGCTCCCTTTTAATATTTTCGATCATCCGCGCAAGCTATTACTTTGTTAGGCGTCGTCCTTCCTAGGGAATTTCAATAGCCATGACCATGCACCATACATGGCCATTCGAGAGGAGTCCTCGAACCCGAGGATATATCCGCGCGCCAATTCTCACTGCCGACCAAAGTGACGTGGCGCACAGCTCGAAATGCGCTTTCTTCGCGGCTAAGGATCCTTCGGACTCGCTCGAGTACACGGGAACGCACTTTTACATCGACGCCGTGGTTTTTTCACCTTCAAATTAAAGGGACTCGGCCATTGGAGATCCCGCCCTCCCTCCCACCGCCGCCGAAAACACGCAAAAAAGCTTTGGCACAATCGATAATTTCGACAAACGCCTTAGCGTTCCGCTTGGCAGGTAGCAGCGTGTCAATAATGCCCAGGCACCTAGTTATCGCGCACCCAAGTTTCACGCAAACTTATATACATTCGATATAGTCGCTTTAATTGAGAGATAAATCTGCCTTTCTCGCCCGTAGCCACGGCTCTCTTTATTTGCTCAGTCAGTCGTTAAGCTCGCGTCTTTCGGCATCCTTGTTTAATTAAACGAATAACATATTAGAGTGCGCCTGCCGGCTAATTTCGCGTGCTCGTCATAAAACCAAGTGCCTTCCTTTATCGCCCCAATGAATTCAAAGGATATCGTTAGCTGGCAACGACTAGCTGCTCCGTTTCTCCTTCTCACCCCCCCCCCCCCCCCCCTTTACCCCGGCCCCCCCCGATCTTTTAGCTCCCCCCCCCCCCCCCATCCCATTGACCCGTGCTCGCCCGATATCTTAGATTTTATCTAAATCCAAAGGCTTTTTATTACAACTGCTTAATTAGACGCAAATGTAGTCGTAAGCGATTATCCGAGAGCTCCGTACATCCGTAACCGGCTTCCCCCCCCCCCATTCTGGCATGCTATTTTACTCCCGGTGCAATCTTATCGTCGCGTCCGACAGCGGCCTGCGGCGCCGTTTTCGCGAAACTAATAATTGATCCTTCCGTGAACTTCAAGTCGAGCGAGGACGGATAACGCCGGCCGATATCTCGCGAGGCCGCTAATAAGGAGCGGAGCCAGTTTAAAAGCTACGTCGGCCCGTTGCAGACCCAACCCAATGTGCCCTTTAAGAACCTCGAATTGGCCGCTGCTTATCATCGGCTCTCGTTTTACCGGGATTATTGGACAGGAAAACTGGATAACGCGTTACGCGCTTGCGTGTCCCTTTGGACGGTTTCGCCGGTGCCTGGACCTAAGCCAGTCTCGCTCGGACCTAAGGATATAAGAGAGGAGGGCCGATACGCGGGTATTGCTGCAATGGATGGGCCGTCCGATAGAATAATAATAATAATACATCACGAAGGAAGGCGAGAGCTATATTATAATACAATAAATAATTTTGGCGCGCGGAATATAATTTATCAATGACTTGGCAATCATCAAGATGCCCTTACGTATGAGAAGTACGTCCATAGAGTCAATATTATAAGGAGTATTCCTCGATTGGCTATGTAAACAAAATCCCCAGTCTCGTTCCTAATGGTTTTTGGAAATTTTTCTGAAAAAGCAATGAATGCCCCGAGGTAATAATATAGCGACAGTAATGGGAAGGAGTACCTACGTGTACAATGCTCATTAATGTTGAGAATTTACATCGTATAATCGCACATTGCATTCAACGCTCGCAATATAAGTAAATTAATGCTGTTGTTATTTTATTCTTTAGTAGCATCGGCATGCCATTTCTTTTTTTTTTTTTTCTATTTTAATATTTTTATTTCTGTGTTTTTTGTTTGTTTGTTTTTTTTTGTTTTTTTTGTTTTATACAGTGATACTCGGGATATGCGATGAAAGTATGAAATATACGAGATAACTGTTCGTGGATGCATTGGCAATTGTATTTTTCAAGTCCGCATACGTGCATCCGTATTCTCGAGTCTTAGTCCTCGTCCTCGTCATTGTCACCTCATGTAGATGCGCGTACACGCACACGCATGATATTATGAAAAGTGTTTGATTTATGTGTCAATTTATTTCTTGCCAATGATCGTGCAATTTAAACAACACCGTCTTAACAATGCTCGATTTCCACGAATTATGCCTTTCTTTATCTTTTTATCTTCTTGCTCGAAGCTCGCTTCTCATTAACGTACCGATGAAACTGGACTGAGGTTATCAATCGTTAATTAAATGAAGTTACGGCTACACGATCATGGATAATTATTCATCCGTTTTTTTGCTCATATTCCATTTGAATAATTGGCCGATGCTGCGAACAAATTTTCATTTCATTACCCCGATGGTACACTGATTCGAGACAGAAATAGACTACCATTCACTTATATTGGCTTCAATGCAAACACACACACATATTACACACTTAAGTACCTGCATGCGCGCATGCACGTACAAATGTGCGCGAGTGTGTACGTGCACGTGTAGACACGTCTGAATGCACACATACTCGATTTTTGTAATTAATTATAAATAACTATATCTTAAAGCAAATAATTCTAATGAGAAATGATCTATTTGTATTTGTTTAGAAATTAGTTAGCTGTGTCTATTTAAAATATATTTGGTGGCTATGGCGTAAAAAAAAAAAATCAAGTTATAATGAATAAACTCTAACATTTATTTAATTTAAACATCACTTATGCAGTCAATGATTTATTTTACCTAAATTTGGGCTACACACCAGGTCGTAATTTCAACTATAATAAAAGTCTCTCAATGTAAAAGAATTAAAATATTTTTATGGCCAGAGATAACAATAATTAAACCATATTGCAACTCCAAAATTTATACTCTTATTTGATATATAATCAACTAATTATAAATTTAAAAACCAGTATAATAGTTTAAAATATTTCAATGATGACGGTTAAAGTCATTCGGAAAATTAGATGGTAACATTCTCAAAATTTTAACGTATCGACAGTTAGTGTGAAATGTTTTCGCTCACCGTACAGTCATTCTCACTCGATTAAATCAGATATATATATATAAATGTTTTTTTTTTTTTTTTTTTTTTTTTTTTTTTTTTACAATGAGACCTATCTTCAATTATATTTGAAAACTAAATAGACCGTAAACAAGACTTTTTTTCGTATTGTAAACTCGTAGTGGTCTCTGTAGGTGAGAAAAAATTATAAGTACATTAAACGCAATGCGTA
Organism: Ceratosolen solmsi marchali; assembly: GCF_000503995.2. Taxonomy (NCBI): domain Eukaryota; kingdom Metazoa; phylum Arthropoda; class Insecta; order Hymenoptera; family Agaonidae; genus Ceratosolen; species Ceratosolen solmsi. The sequence continues at coordinate 3,696,930 of NW_011948422.1, forward strand.
AACAACAGGCACACGCGACAACATTTATGTCAATATATCTAAATTTTATTTCTCACGTTTATCTATCTTCCTTACCATATCTATAAACATATTTTCGTTAAATATTAATTTTAATCGTACAAATTACGGTATACATACAAATTTAAATACCAGTGTACCTGTAGACATGACATTTTTAGCTTTTGAAGTCTGAACTTCAACGAATATTGGCGTTTGTCAAAGAAAATGGAAAACAAAGAGAATAAGTTGAAAATAATGTTTGCCGTTAATTGGATCGAATGAGTAAATTCTCCACATACTGTTCCTCCGTTCACGTGCGATCGCTCCGAATTCGCTCTTGCGTTAAGAAGCTTTTATACTCGCTATTATATTTATATATACATACATATACATATACATATACATACATATATATATATATATATATATATATATATATATATATATATATATTAAATGTATTATAATTACTAAGCCTGGAGAACCAATGGAATACAAAATGTTTAAAAACGAGAGTAGAAAAAAAGCAAATAAAAAACAAAAACAAAAACAAAAGCAGATGCAAAGACAATAACTAAACAAAGCACAAAGAAAAAACGAGTTTATTTGGTCATAATTTTGTCAATGTTCATAACGAGGAATAAGATTAAGCGTAGAACTACTCTACAGTACGATATGTTATAAAGCTTCGTATGAAATATTCCAAATATGTTGTGCGTTCGCATATCTGTTTGAATAAGGATAAGGTAAATTGATAGTAAAAGTTAATATTCCATTGGTTCAGGAACAGTCTTTTGACCGCTTTGTAAATTACACATTCTATTGCAGTTTTATTTTTAATCGCCTTTGTTTATCATCGATAAAGTGGTTCATCTATTTACATTCTCGTGATATAAAAATACTAACAAGAAACGTATTATGGTCATCAAAGTCGCTTAGACGATTTATTTGCTTTACCCACATTTTTCTCCCTTGTTATACAAATTAACTAGTGCATAGTCGAAGTTTGGCAGTATATTGTCCCTAACTAATCTCATTCTTATTGTTGCTTATAAATACATCGTTTCATTCTTAATAGCGCCAGCTTTCGTTATTTAAAAAGTCATTCCACATTAAGTTCCATACTGTCAAGTTTACATCGAAGGTTTTATCCCATTAGTCCATTAATAAAAGAGCGAGAGTAAATATAACTGAAAAACAAGACGCAATTTCGACTATTCGTATCCTCCTCTTCAACACCTATTCGTAAGGATTCGTGTATGTGTTTTTCTTCTTTTATTTCTTTTTTTTTTCAAGTAACCGATATAGAAAGCTTTCAATAACAATGCAATGAAAGAAAATTTTTTATCACAGAAGTAACGAAAGCCGGTAAACATTACATTTTATCATTGATTCGTAATCAAAACGTAACTTTCTTGGAATTTCGTCGCGACAACTTATACGTACACGCTCAATCAATCAATCGCGCTACATCGGAAGATTTGCATTTTACATGAAGTTTTTGTCTGCACAAAATTCGGTGGATCGTCGTTTCGTGTGTTACGGACATTCTTGACACTTTATATAAACGCAATATGCTTGGGCTTTGCTTCCTGTCTTCGGCGTTACGTCGGAAAAGTAAGAAAAACGGTGCGAATCTACATTGCTGCGCGTGCCAACAGAATGCAGCGGCGGGTTCATCTTAGTTGAACGTGTAATTTTCTTTTTTTTCTTTTTTTTTTATATTTTTTGTTTTGTTTTGTTTTTATTTAACTCTTTTACCTCTATTTCGCTTAATCGTAGCATAGACGTAATATAATACTAGGCGATTAAAATTTGTTTATAATATTACATTTTTCCCGCTAAAGTATATACTAGATAAAAGTAATCCACAAGGTCTCGATAATATAAATTAAGCACTTTTTCTTTATATATAACGTCGTTAACATTAATAACATTAATTCATCTCTCTCTCTCTCTCTCTCTCTCTCTCTCTCTCTCTCTCCTCCTCCTCCTCACCCCATCCCTCACTGTTTTTTGTGTTTCATATAAAGTCCAGGATACAGCAGCATTCCAGAATGCTTGTAGAAATTAATTGAATTTTCAACGATGCATGGTAATCATAAAAGGTTTATATTCTTTTTTTCTTTTCTTTTTTTTTTAAATCTTTTTTATAATCTATCATATTTACGGATAAAAATCAATCGACCTTGGTAATCGAGACTTTTACGACAATCTTGTACAGGAGCGCGATTTCAGATTGCATCTTGAAATTTTGATGAACCGTCAATTATTATTTTCCTCTCTCCCTTTGTTTGGTAAAAAATATACGTATTGCTTATGTCAACATTGGGCGAATTGCAATGAAAATGTGAAACGCCTCTTTTTACTACACTATGAATACTTTATGCTTTTGCTTATGTGTTTATTATCAAAAATGTCAAAAATGACCAACACAATATTTGTATGGAATAAAAAAACTTGGCGCATAACATAACGTGTGGTGTATGTCACTTTTATTAAATGGATAATTTACGAACAATGTCTGTTGCATAATATATGCATATACATATGCATATGTATATGCATATGTATATGTATATGTATACGTTTAAGTATGAACGCGGGCGCGCGCACGCACGCACACGCAAACGCATAAAATATATACGTGCGTGCGTGTGTGCGCGCGCATACGTGTACGTGTATAAAAAATAATAGTATTAAGAAAAATGAATAGAGAAACAAAAAATTGAAGAAAACAAAGAAATGTTCTCTGATCCGAGAGTATGGCTGTGTTCTTATAAATTATCTTTCTTCGTTCGTACAACAACTTTCCTCCAAGATGATTGACACCCCGTTAACTCTCTCCATTAGTCTTAAGTGAAAGTAAAGATGGAAGATTTTCCCGCATTTAGAAAGGCAACAATGACAAAATCATCGAGTATCTAGTCAGTGTTCTTTGGCACTTTTGTTGCAAATGTGAATTTCTTTTATATTGGACTTGTATAAATCGGTAAATGTAGTTGTGGAGATCCAAAATTAGGGCGTACGAGCATCGGACTGCCATCGCATCGGCGCTCTTGACGTCTTTCCCATCGCACTTGTCCTTCTCCTCCACTCTCAAAATCGTTTCGACAGAAACATAATTCGCACACACGATATTGGTTGAAAATCCCCTAAAAATCCCAAGCCTTCTCTCGTAACAAGCAGCGACTGGCCCTAATTACTTTGTCCTTAAAAAAAAAATAAATAAATAAAAAAAAAAAAAAAAAGTCCTTGCATCGGTAAGCCTCGGACGCTTATATTATTGCGTTGCGAATGCCACTTCCCCGTCGAACGATATGTTTGCGTCATTACCAACCCCGAGCACGGAACGTATGGATTAGGATTTGCCACGTACGCGCAAACTGGATAGCTGGTTCCTGGATCGGCTCTTTTACGTATTGTTGCGACATTGCATCGCTGCAAGCGACCAAATTACAAACGAGATGTCGCCTATCGATTGACAGAGTGAAGGTACTCGATCGCCCGAGGCTTTTTAAATGACTATTTGTACGGATTTGGCAAAACGATGGTCCAAGACGGACGTGCGGTATGATTACGACAGAATGCGATATATCACAACACGCGTAGTCACATGTCGATGAGTGGTGACGACAACCTGGCTGCTGCGCCCGAAATAGCCGAAGATAATCGATGTGTGTATAATTCGGCGATCGCTTGGCCCATTCTTGGGTTCCCACATAGTAGTTAACATATATTTACCGTTTGCAAAGAAATAAATGAAGAAATACCATTTTTATGCGATGCAAATATGCATCTTGCAAAATATCAAAGATCGGAACATCACAGTGTCGCGACAGTCAAGAAACTCGACTTTGGCGCGACCAAAAGATCTCATTACACGCAAGTCAATCGATTGTCTAATTTTGTAATAATACTCAACATTTTTTTTTTGTTTTTTTTTGTTTGTTTGTTTGTTTTGTTTTATCTATGTTTTATATCGTAACAATATTCCACATTAAGTCCAACATGGATAAATCGTATCGACTGGGATTTTTTCCTTCGTTCATAGAATTATAAATGATAATTTACGCACGTGTATAAAAAAGTGGAAAAACGATTTAACGGAATTCGTATTTTTGTACTTTCTCTTTCTCTCTCTCTCTCTCTCTCTTTCTCGCTCTCTCTTGCTCTCTTTTTCTCTATGTCTCTTTGCCAACCGCTTTTTTCACTTCCACCTCTCACCATCCCTCACTTCTTCACTCTCACTCATTCACTCTCTCAATGTCGCTCGCTCTCTCTCTCTCTCTCTCTCTCTCTCTCTCTCTTAACCCCCCTCTCCCTATTTAAAAACTCGAACCATATGCAAATATATCTAGCCGAAAAAACTTATTATTCACGGCTTTAGTAGTATCAAATGTTTTCATAAAAATGGTTCACATTCGTGAAAGACGATTTAACGAGCCTTCGGAAATAACACAACGTAGTGCATTGTTTTCATAAATCATATTCAACATATTAGAAACAAATCAATTCTAAACTCTAAATAGCTAATAACGAGAAATTAATATCCAATAATACAAAATTTTAAATGCATACAAAGATAAACCATTAAGAATATCCCGTACTTTGCATACGAATTTTCCAATCATTTATAATAATTTGATCAAAAATTACTCAATAATATACAATACAGACTTCTTCGGGAAACGTTTTATAAACAAGATCTTCGTTTCAATGATAAAAAAGCAATTATAAATAAGCCTTATAAGCAATACTTCAACATGCTTTATATTCATTGGAAATATAAGAAACAATATTCTATGTAATGTAAACGTGGAAAGTAAAAGAAAGAAAAAAGAAAAAGAAGAAAGAAAAAAGGAAAGGTACGGGACACTTTCGCAAGTTTTCGTCTACAACGTCTGACGTTTGGAAAGAAAAAAAAAACATTGGTGCAGCAACGTCGTCGAGAAAATTGTCGACGTCACATAAAATTCATGGCGCGCAACCGCTTCACAATGCAGGCTCGTCATTCTTTATCGGCCAGACGAAAAATTCCACGCACAAGGAAAGAAATCCCCGCAGTCGTGGCGGCGACTCGGAACATCCCCTCTAGACTCTCGGTCTCTCCCCCATTAGCGCCCTCTCCCGACCACTTACTCGTCTTCTCGTTCCCAATCCCTTCGTCCCTCGATCCTCACTCTTAATCGCTAATTAAAATCTTCATCACCAATAATAAAAGCTTAGAAACGGGCGCTTAGACGCGGCCCCCGCTCGCCAACTTGTAGCATCCCCCCTTCCTTATCCTCCTATATCCTCGTCACTGGCACAGGGTCATCGAGAGCGCGCGCGCCCGCGCAGCACAGCCTCCCCGGGTCACCTTGGGCACGACTCTCAGCGGGGACTCCGATGAGCCGCACCCAGGCGCTCGCATTCGTGTCCGAGCTCGATCATCGAGGCCGGAGCCACGGCCCTCGGAGCCGACTGAGCCTCGAGCGTTCCCTCCTCCTCCTCCTCCCTCTCGTCCTTGTCTTTGTTCACGACCTCGTCGTCAACCTCGTCGGGGCCGGGGGGCGAGCAGCTGAGGTTCGTCGCTTCACTCGCCGGCGAGGTCAAGCAGCTCTCCGGGCCGCTCGCGCTCTTGCTTCGCTGCACCGGATGCTCCAGCCTTTGGACACCAAGGGAGGGGCTTGGAGCCGCGGGACTACGCGAGCGGCCGACGTGCAGCGGACTCTCGGGACTCGTGCCCCCGAGCGAGTCGCTCGAGAGGATCTTGGAGCTGGCGGCGAGCCGCGAGGCGCACGGCGAATACTTTGACAGATTGAGGGCGATTTTACTGCCGTCCGCGGCGTCCGTCGTCAGGCCCGAACGGCTAAGCTTCTTCAGAGGACTCGTCGAGGAAGTGCGCTTGCTCTTGGCCGGCATCGCCGAGGCCTTCGAGCTCTTGCAGCTGCCGCACCAGGTGAACTTGTTTCTACTCTCCGGGAGGGATCTTTTCTCGTCGCTGGCGACCTCGAGCGCCTGTCGCTCCGTGCACTTCTTCTCAGCGCCAATCGGTCCGCTGACCAACGGTTTCTTACGTCGCCGGTGGCCTTGCTCGCCATCCTTAACGGAGAGCGAAGGCACGGAGGAGTGTAACCTCGCGCTCGGACAGTCGAGGCTGCGTTCCCTGCCCTCGCACGGGGAGAGCTCCCGTTTGCTAAACGCGGCCAGCGACTCCTTCATCCCCGAATTGCTCAAGATACTCTTTCGCTCCGAATTTGAGGGCTTGAGGCGCTCCTTGAAGATCTCCTCGTTGGCGGAATCGGCATCGCCGTTTAGAGCACGTGGCGCTAGACTGGCATTAATCCTGGACGGTGATAACGTCGGCCTCACCGGCCCCTCGGAGCTCAGGCTCGACGACTTCTTGCCGCTGCTCTTCTCCTTCTTCTCCAATTTCGATTTGACTCGCTCTTCGAGGCAACTGCTACCCTCGTTGGCCGATTGCGTCTCGCCATTGAAAGAACGCTGTGGGAGGCTCGTCTTCTTCCTGGTCGGTGACAGGATCGGACGCATGAGGCCCTCCGAACACAAACTCGAGACGGTCTTGCCGCCGCATTTTCTTTTCTTCTCCGACTTGGTATCCGACTTGGATTTGGCGGGTACCTCTGGTGTCCCTTTATCAACGGCATCGGCCTCGCCGTTCAGCGAACAACGCGACGGCATGTTTGTCTTCTTGGTGAACGTGGACAAGAGCGACGGGGCCATACCCTCCGAGCTTGGACTCGAGATCGTCGAGCCGATACTCGACCCACTGGATATCGAGTCCCCGTGACGACGCTGTTGTTGTTGTTGTTGTTGTTGTTGTTGTGGCTGCTGCTGTTGTTGTTGTTGTTGTTGTTGCTGCTGCTGCTGTTGTTGCTGCTGCTGAAGTTGCTTGTTACCGTTATTGGATTGTTGTGCCGGTGTACCGCCTCCACCTCCCTGGCCCTGGGAGAGGCTCAGTCGCCGTCAGTTCACCAGCTCCACGCTCACGAACCGCTTAAGTCGCTCCAAGTATTGATTGTACAGCTCGACATCGTTGTGACCGGCGCCCTACAAATTTCAAGAATTTTAATTCTGCTGCATTATCTTATTAATATCGCATGAATTTTTCTGCTGGCTCATCTACATCACATTTTCACATCAGTAAGATAAATCAGTCTCCAAAGATTAATATGTCGTTTAAAATTTGAAATTTCATCTTATAGCTTCTCCTTTACTTTTCCGTTCGAATTAAAAATCAATTGAATTAAATTTCAACACTAGAGACATACAACGTCAATTAATTAATTAGAAACTTATTATTTGCGGATCATTGATGACACTCGTCAATTGCTTGTGACAATAGCTCTCACGAGTTATTTGTTTTTTCTTCTCCGTACTTTTGATAAGAGATCTTCGCGTGCACTGTTATAGATGCATTTCTGCATATTCAAAGCAAAATGCTTTTAAGTCAATAGAACATTGATTTTAAGGTATGAAATGGGAGGAAAAATAATGCTCTCCATATTTAGCAGAACGCGCAACGTTCTGTTATATATCAATAAATTATCTTCAAGATTTTAGCTTCGCTATAAGCATGAATAAAGCAACGATTGCTACTAAAAGATATTTATACACGAATGGTTTAAGAATTTGTCATTAAACGATAATGGTCTAATCTTAAAATTTTAACAGCCAATGTTGCTGAGTGTATAAATTCTCTCACAATGGGCTAAATAGAAAAGCAACAGTTGTCGTACGTTTGTATATTATGCCATTTTATTTTATTCAAAGAGCAATGTGTTATTGCGATTAAAAAAGCATTCTTAGATTTTATAGTATAGGCCTTGTATCAATAAGGTATTTTTAATAAAAAATGTATTGTATTGTATGGTTACGGTATATCCGACTTAAAATTAACAATATCACAATTATTACCTCGACCCATAAGGGTTCGACAGTTAACGGGCACCTTTCGTAGATAGCCAAACCATGACTGAAATTTATGACTTCGTCATCTGTTCCATGAATCATTAGTACAGGTGATGTAACTTTCGGCACTTTATCAATGCTAAAAATTAAAAATATATTGTTATAAAGACAATGAGTAAATAAAGACTCGATAGCTATGTAATGGCATGGATTTCTGTATTTGATGAAAAATGAATAGAAATGTATTAGAAAGTTTTATAGAAACCATTTCTTTTTATGACTCTGAACTGTTTGTATGAACCTTAAGAGAATGACATTTGCTATTTGCTAAGAATTGTTTGACACGTTTCTACAATATATATCCAAGAGGAGAAATCAATCGTGTATATAAACTATAGAATGAAATGCTTGGTTCGCTACAAAGTATAAATGTATAAAAATTTATATTAAAAAAATTTTGCCAACCTCTACGAGCTTTAAATAAACTTCAAGTGCAATTAGTAGCTAAAGCCAAGAGTAATAGCATATAGTATTTCTCTATATACATAGAGTTTGTATCAATTGAAAATAAAGCAATCAATAAACAATGACAACAATGTTACATTATTCAAATCGCAATATTTATTTCTCTCATTACTAAATCACTGTCTCTGACAAGAATGACTTTCTCTCATCGTTAAACAGACTTTATAAAGAAGAGCACGTTATAATAATAGTTTCATTGTTATGTAACTTTATTGCACTAGAGTGTTTATCGACGGTAATGACATTCGCTAGCTAAGAGCTACACTTACGTTATTTAAGATAAGATGCTATTCACTTTTATTTGGAGCACGAGAACTATTGGAAAATTTAAAAGTTTAAAGCAAGTGTGCTAAAATTATCTCAATAATTTGAAACGATAAAAATAGTCTAGATAAGGAATTATGTATCGCGAGCGTTAACAAGACATTGGAACAAATTATCAATATCCACACGTAAATAGATTACCTTGTAAAGCGGTATATATGTACAATATTGGCTATCGATATTCACTTTCCCTTTAAATCTACATTCTCTTATCGTGACTATCCTTATCGTTGTCATTTTTATCCAAAATTTTTAAAGCCAAGACATTGATTATCCATTACCAAGGACTAACCTGGGGAAAGGGTCGAAAAACCATGTTCTCTTTGTATTGGGAAATGCAACTCTCAAGCCAGACATGAGAGCCGAATGCAGAACCACGGCTCCCACTTCGTATCTAGATGCTAGATCGACCGTCGGCACGGTGCCAATACTCTGGCCATACAAAATAATATTCTCCGGACTGATCCCGTATCGAGTTCTTAGGGCGTGCCAAGCAGCATCTATGTCGGCGTACAAATTTTTCTCCGATGGCTTGCCACTAGAGACACCGTATCCTGAGTAATCGTAACTAAATATATTGCAATTGATTCTCGAGCCGAGGCCCAAATAAAAGCTGCTCATTTGACCCAAATCAACGGCGTTCCCATGAGAAAAGAGTATGGTAAACCTGGCAGTGGCCGAGCATCTGACAAACAGACAGGCTATGCGATTCCCTCTGGAAGTTCTGGTATAAAATCCCTCGACCGACTCCTTCTCCCTCTCCGTATATTCCCACTCGGCCCTCTCGGACAGCGAGATCGTATACTTTGAGCCCTCGGCCTCGAGGAAAGTGTAGGTGGGCTCGGGTGGCAAAAACGCCACCTTCGCCGCGATTCTCGACGGGCACGGTGGACAACAAAAGAGAGAGCAGAACTCACCGAAGGTTAAGCCCATCATCATTTTACAGTTGTTTACAGAAATCACAATAACGAAAAATTCGTTATCCTTTATGAAGCCTCGAGCCCACGATGACAGACATAAGGAGAACTCCCCTTACACTCGATTCTTCAACGCACACTTCCTCGTTTATCGATAACGAGATTTATGAGTAACGGATAGCTAGAGCGGAGGTTCGAAATCGTAATCCTCTTCCGTTGTCCACTGTGAAAGTCCGCGCTTATTATTCCCTTGACCGCAGCCTCATCGCATACTAGACTGCGCGCTTATTGTTTTCGCCACGGTCGGTATGCGAAAAATATATCCCTCACTCTGAGTCAGCCATGACAGCTCGTGTACGAGTTCCTTTCGCCGAGTTTTCCTCTCTCGACTCTCCTTTCTTTTCCTCAGGGATCCTCAAAGCTAGCTTTCATTGCCGCGGCGTCCATTCGGTTGGGCGCGAATTAAACTTTTCCTTCTTGACTTTTCCTGCTAATGTGGAGGGGCTACGATCTAAGATCTCGGCAGCACTGGATGCCCGCCCGTTCCGATTGGCTCCACGACTGCCTGCGCGCTTATAATTTATACACGGACGCGCGCGCGTTTCGTGCAAGCGTGTGCGCATGTTTACATGTGCCCATGTGTGCATTCGTGTGCGCGCGCGCGTGCGCGAGAAGCTGATTTTCCGAAATCAAAGCTGGCTTTCGCGTCTCATTATCATTTATGAATTTAAGGCCTCGATAATGATGTACGGTTTAAAACTGACAATGCAATGTTCAGGAATATGTCGGGCTACTTATTTATACATTAAAATATAAATGTTTGGAATAGCGAGGGACCTATCTCAAGGCCGTTAGCGCTTATAGTCGGCATCGTCGTTGCTGATTGGAGGGATGAATTTACGGAAGTTACGCTCTCCATTAATATTAGGCCCAAAAGTTCCCCCCACTTTCAACATTAAACGGTGCATTCCATTACTATTTCCTGTGCGCAAATGCAGCTATTAGTGAGCGACGTAAGTTGTTGGTTAGGGTGGGCAAACAGTTTGTAGGGTTGTTAAATGCATTCGTTGACGGCGTATTTATACCCTCGCATCGGCGCATCCAACAATTAGTGCATAAATAATTTATTATCTTGGTACATACATCAATCTAGTGTGAGTAATAATTGTATGTTTGGCGGGGTAGTCAGAAACGGTAATCCTCGGGACGCGTTCGGCGTATAACCTAAATAAATAAATTATTACGTTAGTGCTTGTGATGTTGCTTTGTGATTTGCCAGTACACGGCGAAACGTCTCAAATTAAAAAGTTCTTATAATATAATTTCAGGTGTAGTATCCAAATCTCTATAATGCCAAAGTATTATTGCGACTACTGCGATACATATTTAACGCACGATTCTCCAAGCGTACGTAAAACTCATTGCCAAGGGCGCAAACACAAAGACAATGTCAAGTACTTTTATCAAAAATGGATGGAAGAACAAGCTCAGCATTTAATTGATGCGACGACAGCTGCATTTAAGGCAGGAAAAATAGCGTCAAATCCGTTTGCACCGAATAAAGGTGCTGCGATACCGCCACCGCCAAGTTTAGGTCCACGACCTGGTGTACCGCCACCAAACCAAGGACCTCCAGGTAAGCACGAATGCCTTTGCATTATTATCCTCTTGCCAAATACATACGTAAGTTATTGTTGCTTGTATAGCAATTTAATATTTACATTTGGATTATCAGGTAACGAGGAATAATAGTTAACAGCTAGGTGATGAAAATTTAAAATGATAATTAGTGTTAAATTCGGTTTATATTGTATATTAACGTTATGTAGACTAGAAAAGTATCCGCGCATTTATCTCGTTGAATACGTTAATTTTATATAATAAAAAAAAACTGTCCATTAACAGGAATGATGGCACCACCAGGAATGCATCCGGGTGGTCCAATGGGACCAGGCGGACCAATGATGATGGGGCCGCACGGGCCAATGCCACCGATGATGGGTGTCAGACCACCGATGATGGGGCCTATGGGCCCCATGGGACCAATGGGGCCGATGCTAGGGCCAATGGGTCCTATGAGACCTCCGGGACCTCCGCCTCAAGTGTTGAGTGGGCCGCAATCGATTAAGAAATAAAAACTTATTGCTTTCGTGTAAATGAACATACATATATAAAATTATAATGAAGCTGCCTCTTAATGTGTAAATATATTTTTTATTGTTTGAATACTTTTTGGAGGCGATTATTCAAACAAAATTGTCGTGTGTAATTAATAAAGAAATTGTCATTAGTATAAATGTAGTCTTAAATTTCTTATAACATTTTATAAATTTATTTTTAACAGAAGTTTTTACAAAAGTACTTATAAAGTAACATTACAAAATAAATGTTAATAATATACAATCCGTCGCAACCCTTTTTTTTTCATTGTTTTTCTCGTACTATATATATATATATATATATATCATTTGCGTTTGGATACTTTTACTTATTTTGCTTTAGCCTGTTCACTAATTTCTTCAGTGGCTTGACGTCTTTCACTGTAACGTACGATTCGTCCTTCATTTTATTTTGTAAAATAAAAATTTCATTCTGTATATTTGGTGCATCTAATTTACTCGCAGTATCGATTAGAAGCTTAGTCCTTGCAATAAATGTTTCAAACATTGTTTTAAATTTTTTTTTCTTATTCACATCTCTGCAACTTTTTGACAATTTATAAAACGTATTAAGATTCTTCGCTTTTTTCCTTCTCTTTACATTTTCTTTCGTATGATTCTCGATTCGCAGAGTTTCCGAACTAACGGTTGGGAAAATTGTATCACTCGCGGTTATGCTCCTCGTATAAGTGCTTGCGGGCTGTAATTCTTCCATCGAAGGCTGCGACGAATTATTTGTTGCAATTACATAATTATCTAATTTCTCTTGTGTAGTTGTACTGGTAAAGTCTCTATCCGATCCCACTGCTTGCCTTACAAACACACTTCGATCGTTTGCAATTCTATTACACATGTCAATACGCTCTTTATAAAGATTCATTAAAGTCGGTAAATTTTTTGGCCTATGCGGTACGAAAACATTATTGTAGTTATATAAATATGTAAACAAACAATTAAATGAAATCAATTTATTCGTTTTCTTTGCCTGTCCTTGCATCTTGAACCTTATCTTGTCTTTCACTTTTAGCAAGTTTTTCAAGGAATTACCACCAAATCCTTCTCTATATATGATCATTAATAATTTTTGGTGACAACGAGACAATTCACTACATTGTAATGAGTGTCGCAGATCATTGTCCCAATAATTTTCATGGCCCATTTCCTTACTTAATTGTTGAGTCTTTTCATAAAGCTCGAATGGGCATTCGGTTACATTGTTCATTTCAATAATTTTAGCAGATAGATGATTCAGTATCGTATTTGCATCCCTATCACAGTTCAAATATATATGCGATCTTTCAAAAGTATTACGATCAATAAATTGAGAAACTAGATGTTTTAACGCAAAGGCGAGATAGCACGAACAATTAATATTTATGTTAATTTGTTTGTTATTTTGTTTGAGCAAAAAATCAATTTGCATATTATGCTTTATTGTATTTATGAAATCCAATAGCACTTGCAAATTCTTAAGCTTATTTGATTGACTTTTAGGAGAAATGTAATATTTTAAATGCAGTGTTTTAAATGATGGATTATTATTACCGTTGCCCATGTCAGGAGATTTAATTCTAATGTTTACATTCTCCTTAGTCTCTGCTGTATTATCTTTGGACAAATTTTGCTTCGCTTGTGCATTCTTCCTTTTTTTATTATTGCCACCCTGGCAGATTGTGCTTAAATTATCTGCATTGTCGCTACCAAATTCAGTGTCCGAATTATCGAGGGTGGAGCTTAAATTTACTCTGTCGCACACATCATCTGGACAAGAGGAGGAATCAGATTGTAGAGTATAATTTGGACCACCGTAACTCGATACGTAAGGTGGATTTTGGAAATGTTGAGACCAATGACGTTTCCTGCAATTTATCGAATTGTGACCCTTTCGCGCACAATTGCAACAGTATAATTCTTTTTCAGGTTTCATAACGTTGCATAAATTTTTAGGAATTTTTGCACCATCACTTATCTACAAAGAATCGCGACTATATTAATTTTCATTTGTAGTTTTGTATTTGATAAATTGATTAAATTATAAATTGCATTCTTTACAGTTTGGTGATAGCGACGCCAAAGATCTGGGCAAGTATTCGATAAGTGACCCTGCGAATCACATCTCGAGCAAACCAAATTCCTACAGTACTGGCATGTTTTTTTGTACATATTCTGTTTCTTTCCACACTAAAATAAAATTTGTTTTATCAGCATTTATTTTTATTTATTAATCGACGATTAGTCAACTTTATTAGTAAACAGACGAATTATCATCTCGATAGATTTTAATTCCACTAGATGAGGCATTGAATTTTTAATGATTTCATAATTACATAAAATTTTTAACTTCTAGTAATATAGACTTTTTATATAATTACCGTTAAACATATTTTGTTCTGACAACTAGTATCAAGATGACCACTACCGCCACACATGTGGCAAATTATTACTTTATATGCTTCGGGACAATTGTATTGCTTGTGTCCTGGTTTTCTGCAATTATTGCAAACTTTACCAAAGTATCGTCGAGCGTGAGAAACGTTATTTATTACATCATCTTTTAATACTGCCCAATTATTTGGATCAGCTGAAAAGTATTAAAAATATGTTATAACGAATATATTCATTATTTATATGCGTTTAAAATAGTATTTTACTAATAATCTTACGCGACATTTGACTTTTCAATTTTTTAATGTCAAACTGCTCACCCCCCCATGATTTATTGTAAAACGTTCTCATTTCATTGGTCATGGGTTGAAAAAAGTATTCTTCCATTGAAATATTTTTGTGGCTATGATCATCCTTATTTTTCTGCTTCTCATTTAAATTGTTTGTTTCATTGTTAGTTGATGCAACCTCGGCATTGTTAGAGCCATTCGAATTACTCTCTTTAATAACCGAGCTTACAATAGTACTCGCATGACTGTTAATAGAATCCTCTAGTATTGTAACATCTGCTTCAATAACATTCCTTCCTCCGTCACATTCTCTCAAATTCGATAATTTGTTTAGCTTTTTAATTTCACTTAAATTGGAAACGTGTGGTTCGATTTCTGAACAATTTAAAATCATATCACTAACCGAATCGCTTTCAGAATCAACGCTCAATTTATTACTAACTGTATTATTGGGGCTATGTAGAAAATCTTCTCCTCTGGTTGGACTTTCAACTTCACGAATAATTAGTGATTTTCTGCTTTCATTATCAGAATCTTTTAATACAATCACAGGTGGAGTTGGCTTAGGGGATACCGGAATTTCAAAAATTGATTGACAATCGGATGTCGATTCTTCTGAATTATCATTTATTACAATATTCTTTGCTTGAAGTTTCTTCTCCGTTGCTACACTTGTGTATTTAAAATTATCTTCTTTAGAATCGCTCGATGATTCTGAACTTATATCAATAATTTCTGAAATATTAAGTGAATTACGCTGCTCAATATTATTTCCAGTAGCTTCTGTATTATTCTTTTGACTAGTAGTATCGTCATCATTTTCAAGTATTTTTTTATCGCCATTGTCAACTATTTCAATTAGTGGTATATTAGTGTCAGTCGTTATATTGGATACATTCTCCACAATTGATTTGGAAATTGTTTTTTTTAACTTTCTATTTTTTGCTTTTTTTGCCAATCGTAATTTTTTGCCGTGCAATAAGTTTAAAAATTCTGGATCCATAAGTTGTGCAAAGTCTGCAGACTTACCATGAAAGGGATTAAGCATTTTCATTTTTGTCTTACCTTGTTGTAACTTATTTTTTTTTATATGCTCTCTTAAACGATTTATAGTTGAAATATCCAAATCATTTAATAAATAACTTGGAATCACTTCTTTGTTTTTTCTATCACTGCTATTTATACTCTTATCAGTATATTTAGATTTCTTATTATACGATTCAATTGACTTGTTAGAGCTATTATCAATTGCCGATCTTTTATTGGATTTTTTCATTTTTTTTAAATTACTTAAAGTATTTATATTGGGTACAATATTTGATGATTTATTCAAACTGCTTTCTGCTGGAACACTTGAAATATCTACTTCATCCATGATATTGGCACGTTTAAAATGTCTTTCAAAATAAATCGATGATTTTTCATTAAGATTATTAAATGTTTCAGCATCGCCACTTTCAGTTTGTTCAAAGTGATTCAAATTTTCTCGACCGGTTATGAAAGTATTGATATCGCTTGAATTGTACGAGGTAATTTCTGAAATTTGTGTCAACTCATTATCGACTGCGGATTCAATCAAATCATTATCACCGTCAATAATATTTGCGAAGTGAATTTCAGCATATAGCCGAGATTCGATGTCGCTATCATTATTACTGTCACTGCTATATGTAAAGGATTCATTCTGCAATTTAAAAAAATAAGTTAAACGCCTTTTTTAACACCATTAAAAAAACTCGTATTTAAGTGTAAAAAATGTTACTAATAATTAATAACTGATTTACATAAAAATGCATTAAAAATTTTAATGCAATGAATGCAATGAAATTAAAAAAAACCAATTAAAAAAGTCACCAAAGTCAAGTTTCTTTATTCATTATAAGGTTAGACAAATGAAAATAAACTTACATGATTTGACGCATCAGTGGTAAAATCCATTTTTATATTTTCTTACATATCATATTTTAAACCTTATATTCATTTGATTTATTAATATTTAAGAACATAAATATGTTATAATAATATATGAAAAAGTTCATTTTATTTTCGATTCCCCTGCCACCAAAACCCTCGATATTATTATTACAAAATAATTGTGAATCGACCACGTGGTCAATAATATAATTGACTGTTGGATAGATTGATGTCAGCATTACCGTCATGTTACGTAAACTGACATATACGTACACAGTGTCAATTGGCAGCGAATAAGTTGAAGGAAGAAACAAAAAAATTGCGACAACAATAGCCGAAGTGGTGCTTCAAATAAAATGAAAAATCATTTCTGACAGATAATCGAGGGCTTGTTCAAGTAATCCTTTATTATCCATTCGTAAACGAGAATGGTAATAAAATAATCTATAAGTAAGCATAGGTAAATAAATATTTAAAATTCATGCGAATTAAAATTTATTTACGATTTTTAATTAACTTTATAATATCTTAATGTGTACACACGAAAGAAATTAATACAATATTATATCAATTTTTTGTAAATAATAGAATAAAAATCTAACGTGCCGCCCTGCTACTAATGCAACAGATTTATCTTTATTTACGCATCATAGATGATCGTGTATCTAGTGTTCTCAAAAAAATACATGAAAGGCGCTTTTAATATTCTCCTTAATATAAATATCAATAAAATATTTGTGCTTAAAATATGTGAGTTTGTGACGTGAAGAGATCTGTTCATAATTAAGATTTACAAGCTTTTTGTTTGAGATAAACGGATAGGAGAATTAAGTTTACTTTTTTTCGTTGCTCAAGTTTTAATTTAAAAATTTTTTGAGAAATAAATGAATAAAAGGTAATATAAATCAATTATTATTATTATTATTATTATTAATATTATTCAAATGATAATTGTTCTTGCTAACATCGGATAGTGACTCATTAGGATGTTATTAATTAGGATGTTTATTGGTAAAGTTGCAACTTTTTTATGTTGTAGGTTTATAGATGATAATGTACAATTTAATCAAAAAGATTTTTACATACTATAATTCTTTTTTACAGTTTTAAATATGTCGGATGATAAGCAGGACATTGATATCAATAAGGCATTCGAAAACTTATTACTCGCCGAAGATTTAGCTGAAAAAGTAGGTTATGAAGAAGGATTTGCATCTGGTAAAAATCAAATGATCGAAGGATATCATTTTGGATATCACAGAGCCAGTGCACTTGCAGCGCAATTAGGATATTATTATGGTGTTTTAATACATATACAACAGACATCTAATAATCAAAAACTTACTGAACAATTAGATAGATTGATAGAGGATATACAGAAGTTTCCTGTTGATAATGATGATGCAGTTGATATCTTTGAAAAATTCGAAAATATTAAATTAAATTTTAAGAAAATTTGTTCGTTAGTTAAAATAGATTCCGCGCATCCTGAGAATAATAAGCTTGAATTTTAACGTATAAAATATATTAAGATTTTTAAAAATGTCTAATTACGAAGAACATTTTTTAAAAGTGATAAATTTTCTAAAATTGTATGAAAAATTGATAGATTGTCATTTGGTTGACTTTTTAACCGAAGACTTATGGGAAAATTGTTTACCAAGAGATTTTAAATTATATTTAGAAACAAATGGCAATAATATTTTTAGAAAGATCGAACAGTTTAACGAATTAACCAAGCACGAAGACTCAAAATTATATACATTTTTAAGAAACGTTAAAGCGCTCAAATTAGAAAGCTGCCAAAATATTATAACACGGTGTGATTTTTTAAATGTTCTTAACTATGAGAACGCTAAAGTTTATAAGACTATTCCGTCTGAATTCATGAAAGTTAAGAAGTGTCACGAGGTTGATGTGTTTACAAAGACAATTGTATGGCTTAATCAGAACAAATCAAGCGTTATTATCGATGCAGGTGCTGGGAAAGGCTATTCTTCTTTATATTTATCAAATTATTATAATTTACCTGTATTGTGCATTGAATGTTCGCTAATCAATCATAACAGTGCAATTCTTCATCGGAGTCTTGTAAATAAGAAGAATAAACGTTCTACATCTTTGGTAAGGGTGTACACAAACGTTTCTATTATCTAAATATATTTCTAAATAACAAATTAACTTCAATATATTACCAAGTACTATTTTCACTTTTTAACTATTACACCTACTATTTACAAGTTTCATATAACTGAATAGAAATTCATTCGATTATGAAAATAGTTTGAAACATTATTTTGTTTTCAGATTAATTATGCAGTGGAGCAGATCGACGAGACAACGGATTTTGTGCAGCTGGTTAAGAATTATTTTCCAAATTTACATCCGCAAAGAGAGCTAGTTATGACCGCTCTACATGCCTGTGGATCCCTTACTGATTCTGTGATAAAATCATTTTTAAATGTCAGTGATATAAGATGCCTATGCATAGTTCCTTGTTGTTATCATTTTACATCAAAATCACTTTCAAGTCTATATGAATTTTCAAAAAATTCAAGAATGTTGGCTCAGCAATCTACAGACAGAATAAATCATAAAAATGAATTTTTATCACCATCGCTGTTTTATAGAGCTGTATTACAAGTTGTTTTTCGATTATTAGGTATGATTTACATACATTTTAAAAGACATATTTAATTTTTTTATAATTTTAATTTGTAATCGTGTCAAATAGGAATTAAAAATACTACTATTGGACGTGGAGCGCCATTAGATAACTTCCTAATTTATGCTAAATGGGCTTTAAAAAAAGTTAATGCAAAAGAGGTATTTATTTTTAATTATTTATATTATGAAGCTAATAAATATTATTGCTCTTTTATTCAAATTTTCATGATGACTTGGAATAAGCTTCTATAATAACGTTTTCATGAAAATTAACAAATATTCTTATAACAAGAAAAATATTTTTACTGATTTACGTTATATAATCACATAGGTACCTACGGACGAGATACTGGAAAAAACTTACGAAGAATTTAAAGATTACAAATGGAAATTTAATATTTTCCAGCTATTAAGAATACAGTTAGCGCCTGTTGTAGAAGCAGCCATTATTTTAGATAAGATTTTATTTATACACAAATTTAATATTTGTACGAAACTGGAAGTAGTACAACTTTTTGATCCACTATTATCCCCAAGAAATTGGGCCATTATTGCTACAAAGTAAGATAAAATTTCTGCAACGTATGCATAAAAAATGTTCTTTTGCAAATAAAACAACTATATTCTACTAAAATATTATAAGAACTACTTTATTTTATTATATGAATGTTACTTTTAACAAAATGTCATATAAAATTATTGAAAATTTTTCAAACACTTGTGCTTTTGTCTTGTCTCATTGATACTAAAATGTTTAATTATTTCATGAGGAAAAACTTTGTCAAGTATAAACGAGTAGTTTGATTTAAGTAAAACATTATACCTCTAGAGTAAAAAATAATATTACATGTATCGATATATATTTTTTTTTTTCATTCATTACATAAATTTCTAGTACAGAAAGAGATATACAGGCGAAATTTAAATTGTAAAAGTCTTAATGCAACAAATTTGCATAAGTAGAAAAAATCAAGATACCAATACTTGATAAATTAGTATAAATAAGTAATTTAAACAAAGGAACGTATATATATATATATATATATATATTTTTTTTATTTATTTATTTATTTTATTAATTTATTCATTTTTATAAATAGTTGAAAAGCATGTTTGGCATATAACGAAAAATGAGATATAATCGATGCACTTATTTTATAAACTGTATTTATTCAAAAATATTCATCTCAATTGATATATGAAATATTTCGTCTATTAAAATATACAAAAGAACAATTTATTTTGCAATAAATATCTATGTTGGCTGTAAAGATTTGATATTTTTATGTTATAGTTGTTTGAAAGCGCGATCGTGCATGCGTAAGATCTTGAAAAGAGCAGTTACTCATTTACATAAATTACCGTTTATTTATTTATTATTATTATATATATAGATATATATAAGTTTTTGTATTTAAATTACAAATTTTCCAACAAAAATCACAAATGTATTTGCAATCAGTCAAATTCTAGGCCATTAATTATTTTTATTTTCAAAATTATCTGGCACTTATTAATGACAAATGAATTAATTATCCCAAATATTATTCGAGCAATGATCGTTCATATGATTAAATTAATTATTAATTTCATATTATTAAATTAACTGTACTCACTTACTTTCGTCATTTGTGCTGTAAATCTTAACCACCTTTAATTAATAATTCTCTATCACCGTTTTTATTTACAATATCTACAAACTTGAAGTTAATTACACAAATTCTATACAGCCATACCAATATAAAACAATCATTTGAAATATTTTATTTTGTCCTTCAAATGGCTAAATGCCTATTTAGTAAATGGAAAACAATTGAATTATCTTATGTTGTACGTTCAATCGATTGCATTTGCAATTTCTATCTAATGTTTCAAATTCTGCTTTTCGAGTCCATTTAAACGAACTTGAACAATTGAGAATTCACAAATTGTTAAAAAACATTATTTAAAAAATATTCTTACTACCACAATTCCCTCCTCGCCCCACTCTCTTCACTCGGCTGTCATCGACTCACGCCCCCGTCCCTCCTTATTGCTCAAAGTCCGTTATCCGTTGAAATTCTCCGACAAGCTGAATAAAATTCAAGCATACTGCTTTAAAAAAAAAAAAAAAAAAAGACAATTTATCAACACAAACATAACGATTAAACGTATCCGAATACATTAATTTGTGAGGATCGTTACCGCTCCAAGTTCAACTCAGCCAATGTAATCATTTTAAACAATATAATAATTTATCTGTACGTAATCTTTCATCGCTCGTTATGTTGTTACATCAAATAACACAATTTAATGCGGAGAATTTACAGCGCACAATCCAAGTTAACGTACACTAGCTAACGAAATATCTTCTCAAATCACATACGCACAATTGAATCGATAGGTAAAGGTAAATCGATCTCAAATACTTTATCTATGATATCTATATATCTCACACCCACGAAAGCGAAAATCCACATCGTCCATTAGGCACATCCAACTTCTCGTAATCCATCATAATTTAATTAGAACCTAACCAATACCATCAACACCACTACGCGATTTATTTGCACCTCACAATACGACGAATGATACTTAACTATAAATTACTCAACCTCGCCGCCGCCCCCCGCCACCCCCCACCCAACAAAACAATCTTCTCACCCATTTTTACACGACAAACACACGCGACATATCACATGTATTCGCGAATCGCAACAAAATCGAGCATCAATCATATCTGTACAACCCAGTGCATAAATATTTTTGCATTTTTGTATAATGTGAATGTGTGCGTGGTCATGTGAGACGCGTGAGTACCTGTAGATTAAGGCCAAAATTCATAAAAACCATTCTGCTTGTACACGAAGACCCAAATCTTACCTTCTCGTCTTCTCTACGTAACATAAACACCGGTGTTATTGAGTTCAACTTGACTCGGTTACAGCTCTAAAACAACTTGTTTACACGATTAGCTCGATTATCCAAGAAATTTCGGGGACCCACCAACTAAGGAACTCGATTCCTCTTCAACTCCAGCCCTCTACACCCAATAAATGCACACGCTCCACCACGTAATAACCACCAAAAATGCCCCCCCTTCCCCCACAACGTCTCAACACCTGCTCAACACACTCTCCAGCCCGTGCACACATTAAGGACATTTCCACCTCCTCGCTAAAATGTCCTTCAATCGTCGCGTCGCGATTCACTACAACGGCCGTCGTTGCCCCATACTGTTCCGCCGCCAACCAAACTCCGCCAAAGCCGCGTAATCCTCGCCGCATTTTTCCAAATGAACGCGAGTTTCCATTGACAATGCCGACGAGACTAATCGCGGAACTATCATCCGAGTGATCCTAGCGCACCAAGGTCACCAGCGACGGATTCCCATGATCGGTGCCCTCGTTCGGAAACCGTGCCGCGGAACCTCAAGAGCGCACCGCTCATTCAATCAATCCCGTAGTCGTCGCAGGATAATCGGCGATAAATTTTGCCGACGGTCAACCCGCTCCGCCCCCACCGCCGTCCATTCTCACGGACGCTTATCTCTCCGAGGCTACAAGGAGCGCCGCGCGATTGTCGTTTTGAAAGACGGCTAGATGCTACCGAGCCTCGCTCCGATATTGCCGGCACGCACTTACGGACAAAACACGAGCGCGCGTACACATGTGGAAGCGCGCGCGCGCGCCCGCGCACCCATCCGCCAGTCTATAAAGCGGTATAACATCGCGTGGGCCGACTCAGTGTCCGCCGAAATATCGGCACGACTCGTGTGCTTCTTTGGTCGTATCGCGGCAACGTTCACCAGCCACCGGAAACTTGCCATCGTCGCCGCCGCCACCATCACCGTCACCGATACCATCGCTGCTACGCCCAAAAGCCGCCCTGGCCGACTATCATTAGTGCGAGCAGATTCCCGAGCACTCGAGGGCCGCACCGATCGACTGGTGGTCTGCTTGTGCACGGGGCCGAGCGCGACTCGGAAGAGGTAGCTATTGCACCTTTTATCATCTTTTTTACATTTTACTCGGCATTTGCATAACGACACTCGCACCTCGGTCCGAGTGACGTGTGCGAGCGCGCGCGCGGGCGCCTATGGGAGTACCGTTGCGCTAGAATGCGGCTGATTTTTTTCGCAACAACATGGTACCGCGGGGAACCGGTTTCGCGGCTTAGTCACACATGTACGGTGCAACGAACGCTAAAGGATTAGCAATTTGGAGGAGTTTAGCGAGGACGGGCAAATTGTAATTATCGGGAGAGGAGAAGCAACGACAATTGGAGAAAAGCGTGCGAACGTACGGCCGCTGATTAATCGCGGGAGTTACAAGTTTTACGAGAACATAGTCTTCTCCGGAGTAGAGAGTGTCATTAAGCCAAAGGCCTGGGCAATTGGACATATTGTAAAAGGTAATCATAGTTGCCTTGGCAGGTAGCTTTGGCGATAGACGCACGCACGCACGCACGCACGCACGCACGCACGCACGCACGCACGCACGCACGCATCACAGCCCTTTGCCCTCCCCCCTCCCCTATACCCACCCTCGCTCGCACTCTCTCATTCAATCGCTTTCTCTCCCCCTCAATCTCTCTTTCTCTCTCTTTGACGAGTCCGCGCGTACTCCCTTTATCTCTGTCTCTCCACGGTCTCTAGCTACGCTAATCTACAGTGTTATATTTTGATTGAAATGAATTTTGGAAAAAAACGTGCTTTAAACCGTGGAGTACGCACTTTTGTCGCTCAATTTTTTTTTCAAGATAAGAACATGAAAAGATAATATTATGAGTTAGATGCTGTATTGAGTTGCTCGAACAATTGCGTAAGTCTTTGGGAATTGTAAGTTTAGCTCTTTGGCCTTATGCAATTTCTTGGATTTTTCATCGTTCCGAATGAGAGTGTGTGTGTGTAAGAGAGAGAGAGAGAGAGAGAGAGAGAGAGAGAGAGAGAGCCCGCGAGAGAAAATCAATAGGTGGGGTCAATTGGTAGGGTTTGGATCTTACATTCTTTGCTGTCTTAACACGCCAGATACCATTTGGCTTAACAAGTTCGAATCAATAATTCACGTGCTAGTGTATTTTAAGGTCCATGCGTCATTGACATTGGCTGTAACAAATTAAACGGCCACTTGAGCGGCGCCGCCGTCGTATATTATTCAGTACGACTTCCCGTTCTTTAACGATTAGGATTATTTTAAAGGATATTCTACTGTCGGATCTGCGTGGTGTGCTTGCCTAAGTATGCAAGATGCCGTGAGATAGTGATGCAGGAAAAGTGGGCTGGCTTTACAATTTCTTTGTTAAAGTTGCCTAATTAAAGGATAGGTTTTGTCGTTACAACGATAACACGCGACTCGCTCAATTATTATTAAGTCAATTTTAATTGCGGATCGACGACGATTATAATTGACGTCCTTTCGTATGGGCATTTTTATTATTAGCGGCTGCTCGAGGCGCACGTGGATTTATTTATGGAAGAGGGCAGTCGAGAGGGGAGACGAAACGATAGAAAGTCAAAAATAATAAAAAAAAGTCTAAAGTTATAGCGTTGCTTAAAAATACTAACAACGATTGCGTTCTCTCGATATTATGTCATATATAGTGGCTATGTCATTGCATACATTATTATTATTATTTTTTTTCTTTTTTCAAATTATTGGACAACAATGTTCTTACCGCATAAAAATGTAAATAACAAATTCTTTTGTAAAATTGAAAACGTGGCAAGGAAGATAAATCACTAGGTCATGCGAGATATAAATCACTTTTCATTTTAAATTTAAAATAGAAAATTACGGTATATCATTCTCGGAATTGTTTATTAAGTGTTACTCCTGTTCAAGTGTAATTCTACTTTTCAAATAATATTTTACAAGCAGCAGACGTGTTAAACATTATTTTGTTAAGCCTCATGTTTGCCGTATTGCCGAGTATCTTTAATGCTTGGATAATTTTTATTTATGCCAATTGCATAAATTTTACAATATTTTATAAACGCAAGTCTAACTGTAGAAATTAGGTAAAGGCTAACTTGACTTGAATAAATCTCGTGCTTTATTTATTCGTTGTAACGGAAATTATTTCTATTTCTTTCCATAAAGAATTTTACGTATTATCACAGTATCAGATAAAGATGTTAATGTTGTCGTGGGACGTTGCCTGGCATTTCTAATACGATAATTTTCGTTGAATCGCTCGGTGTATTATTGTTTAGGAACAATATTAGAGAAATCGGGAGTTTAATTTTTGGCAGAACAAGAATTTATATTTTGAATGTATCGTCACTTAATGTTATTTGAATTATGTTCTTCGTCATTATCTTATTGACTGCCAGCAACTGATAAAAAGGTGATTGCCAGGATTATAGTAATTGTGCGGAGTGATAAAATATTTAACAAGGAGAACTAAAATGAGAATTAAATAATTTACAATAATTGCGCGTTAAATTTGTAGCCATTTATATGGATACGCGCGGGGTTATTTATTTATTTATTTATTTTTTTGTTTTTTTTTTTTTGTTAATATAAAATATATCAGAATTATATAAATATCCGAATTCGGCAAATATCATCGGCAATTTATATAAAATATTATCGAATACTTCGTGCTTTGGATTATTTGGAAAAATCATTGTAATATTATCATGGGATGACGATAATATGTGTTTCAATTACAGCTCAAATTAATAAATGCAACGGGAAAAGCATTTTGAATAGTCATTATTTTCTCTTGTAAATAATAAACAATGAAAGAATCACTCGACGAAAGTATTTACATAATTAACTTCCAATAAACATTGATCTACGAATTCAGCGGAAACGATTAATATAATTGCAATAACAATATACGCTGCGAATTATTGACATTCGTAAATATATGTAAAACCATTTATAAAGCATCTTTCGAACCATCAACGTCAATATTATCGATTATTGACGATGAGAGACTTTTAATATCGTCAGCATTTTCGATCTCTCGCTCCATGCTCCAAGTAATTCCAAATATTTGCGAAAGGAAAGAAGTTATCGATCGTTCATTCGTTAATATTAAAAGAAAAAAAATTCATCTCTTCGTTGCAAATAACGTATCCCCACTTTCCTTCCACATTTTGTTTTTACGTCTTTAAAGCCTACTTAAGATATTAATTATCCCAATTAATTGAGCTAGATCGAATCGGATTATGCATAATTATGATAAACGTTCTTGAAGATGGCCGCCGATGAGTTTCAAGAGCCACATTGCGTTTTGTATGTCGAGCATTCGTCACGTTTGCATTTACGAGTCGTTACAACCATCCAATTATATCATATTCGTTAGATTTACTTCCAACTACTTAGTGACAACGCGATACTCGAAGCCGAACATTGTATCTCCATATCGAAAGAATATCCTATAACATATTCGCACCTATGTGAGCTCGTGGGTGCTCATGAAGTCATTAAATGGCAGCGATCAGCTCCAA
The DNA here is from genome assembly GCF_000503995.2 of Ceratosolen solmsi marchali. Lineage (NCBI taxonomy): Eukaryota > Metazoa > Arthropoda > Insecta > Hymenoptera > Agaonidae > Ceratosolen > Ceratosolen solmsi. Next base: position 3,723,469 of record NW_011948422.1, read on the forward strand.
AGCATAGGCGTTTTAAAGAAAAGAAGCACGTTTTTGCAGATCGTTTAATTGCACGAGGCAGCCCATTGGAAGACTCTTGATTAATTGATTCGGCGGCCGACGTAGCAAACGATAGACAAACGATGGATAAATGACATTTTTTAAGGAGTATTTATTAACGCGTACTGCAATGCAAAAATTCGAACATTATTGTTGTGGCGAAGGACGGATAGTATGCTTGGAGCAACTGTAAAAACTTTGTTCTCTCTTTCTTTCAAAATTATTATTTGCGTGCAATTAATGCTTGCCCAAACTGTAGCAATACAATGTAATAAAGTAGCGTTCGATAATGCGCCAATCAGTATTAATCTCTTTATTAGCTTAATGTATCAATTGATTTTACCAATCGCACCTTTCAAGCCGTGCGGAAAATTGCGTGCATAACGCGTATTTATAACGAGATTGCTTTTGTTGGTTAAGTGTTGGAAACATCGACAGAGCCACCGCAATTCCCCGATTAATCAAGATCTTTCGTATAACGTTAATACGTCTGATACATCGAATTAAAACTACCTTGTAATTATTCTCAAGTTGAAAAAATATATTGGATATTACGTAGCTCCGATGAATTTTTCACGGCATTGGCAAAATAACGCACCTTATTTATTAATCAATTGATTTGTTTCATTTTTGCGAATTTGTTTCATAAGAAACATTTGCTCTAAGTTGCGGCGAGACTTTTAAATAAGACTAAATACAATCGTTGGACCATTAATCGCAATAAGTCTGAAAAGCCTCGAGGGGTCGATTAAAATGCCGAGGTACGACGGCACATACGGCTTATTCGAAATCTGAAAATTGAAAAAGTAGGACCGTAAGCTTATCGATCGATTATGCGCCGATAGCATTGGTGTGTAAGCTCGTAACGACGCCAAAGCCGATATGACGCGTGTGTTTTTCAAAATAACGTTAAACGCAAGCGACTCTCGGCGAAGATAAGAAAAACGAAGGAGGCTTAGTGCAACGTGGATAATGCTTTCAAATATCGTATTCCCATGGAGAAAAAGAGCTGGGACGAATGAACCGTAGATATGTCGACTGAATGCGCGTATCTATGGCGTGGACGAGTCGATCGAGCACGGCAATTGGAGGTCATTCCTTTGAAAAACTTGTAGAGCATTGGGAATCGGGGGCGAGGCGCAAAATCAGTGTTTATCGATGGAGCCACTGGTGAAGCTCGTGTGCGTGTCGGCTTTGAAAAGAAGCGAATACAACAAACAAAGAGAGAGAGAGAGAGAGAGAGAGAGAGAGAGAGAGAGAGAGAGAGAAAGACAAAAAGAGAAAAATAAAAGAGAAAAAAGCAAAATAGCAAAAGAAAAAAAAGAGAAAAAGATAAGAAATATAGGATGGAAAATCCGTAAAAGGGAAAAATCGAAGGAGTGTCGGATGGAGAAGTAGGGCGATTGACTAGGAGAGAAAAATAGGAAAAGCGGACAGACAAGGTTAAACGAAGGTGAAAGAGCTACCTAACGGGGATAGCGAATAAGAGTCGCCGCTGCTGAGAGCGTTAGAGTTTGTCATCCTACCATGATCGACCGACCTCTTCTGTTCTAGCGGACGACGTAAACCGAGCCGGACAACATGCTGATGTCGAGGTTCAGCCCCGTAGCCCAGCGGCTGATGCTGCCGCTCGCCTCCCGGGGCATCTCCTCCCGCGAGGTCTTCGTCCGGGAGCATAAATACGGGGCCCACAATTACCATCCGCTGGAGGTCGCCCTGACGCGCGGCGAGGGCATCTTCGTCTGGGACTGCGAGGGCAAGCGCTACTTCGACTTCCTCTCGGCCTACTCGGCCGTTAACCAGGGTCACTGCCATCCGCGAATCTATCGGGCGATGACGGATCAGGCGAGGCAGCTTACTCTTACCTCGAGGGCCTTCTACTCGGACATGCTCGGCGAGTTCGAGGAGTACATTACGCGCCTCTTCCAGTGAGTACTCGCTCCTAATGCTATGCCGCTTATCGGATATCGAAGGGGGCGCCGTTAACCCGGATAATTGCACTGCGCTTGGCAGGTACGACAAGTGGCTACCGATGAACACCGGCGTCGAGGGCGGCGAGACCGCGTGTAAACTCGCCCGCAGATGGGGCTACGATTGCAAGGGCATCGAGCCCTACCAGGCCAAGATCATATTCGCCAGGGGCAACTTCTGGGGCAGGACCTTGAGCGCCGTCTCGTCGAGCACCGACCCCACGAGCTACACCGGCTTCGGGCCCTTCATGCCCGGCTTCGAGCTCATACCCTACGACGATCTCGAGGCCCTCGAGCAGGCCACCCAGGACCCGACGGTTTGCGCTTTCATGGTCGAGCCGATCCAGGGGGAGGCCGGGGTCGTTGTGCCCAAGGTTTGGACTTTATTACCATTGACATTTAAAGAGCGCGAGGCTTATGTGGCGCAATGACGAGGAGGGAGAGAAATTTTTCTGGCTAATATTGCCGAGTCACTCTGGTCATAAACTTGACGCGACTCGCTGTTTACTTGGTAGTTTGGCCTTTGTTGACGCGCTTAAAATATATCCGCTGCCTCTTGGTCAGGCAGGCCCTCCTCATACGATCCTTACGTAATTCGAGTTACCGGCCATTTCGCCAAAATCGCCCCAAGGTCGAATGGGAGATTCCATTTATTTACGCGAATGAAGGAAGTGGTACGACGGATTCGAATGCTTCGACTGCACTCGTCCTTTCCAAAGTTTCTGCGGCTTATACGTGAGCGGCCGCATGGTCCAAGTTCAACAATTTCGCGTAATCCTGTCCCAACATTAATTATAATTGAAACGGACAACGCACATTATAAATGTCGAGATTGAAGAACAGATAATACGACAATTATCGGCAATCGATGAAAATGAATCGGATCGCGCGAGGCCAAAATAGTGCGGTCGTATTATATAATATTTTACCTCGACGTTTTTCTTGAAAGTCGCTGGGGAAGTGTACATTATTTATTTTCAAATATTCAATTAGCGATATCGTCCATTAATCGTAAGGCGCGATATCAAATTTATAAATAGTGGCGGTGTCGGAGAAAGCGGCTCATCGGGCACGGTAGCAGCCGCGCTTCTTTTTCACATAAACCACGTTTATTTATTTATTATTTAACGTTTATTTGCCACCCCCACTCCCATAAACGTAATACAATATTACAAAAGCATATTACGAGACGCGTAAATATCGTCGAGTTTTTCTACTTTGTTTCTTGTTTTTTTTTCTTGTTGTTGTTGTTGTTGTTTTTTTTCTTTTTTCTTTTTTCTTTAAAGCGCCTAATCGAATGAAAACAACACGCTCGAGTTACAAATAATAATAGACGACGAAGCTCACCGTGGACTCGCAATCACGCCAATTTCCATTTATTCAAATGGGGGCATTAGTTTTTCGCATTGCGAGCTACGATTTCCAAACAATGCACCCCTTACTTTCATCCCCGAAATTGCGATGTGCAAAGGCCAGCGTCCAGCGACAAACAAGCAGCGATTATTAATATTTCCCAAACGAACAAAACTCTTTTATCGGCAAACATCTAACGTGAACTTGTGGCTGCTCGATTAATAAATAAATGCTCGCATCAGTGGCCGGATAAAAATAACAAAGGGATTAAAAATAAAAATTGTACCCCATTTTGTGATAATGAAGCGATAATCGCACGGCTCGATGTTTATTATTCGTTAGACAATTAGCGTCACGCAAAGCGTTTACCTTGAACAATTATACGTCGACGACCACTCGCGTCCCCTTAGGCAACTCTAAACAAGTTTCTCGCGCCTCGCGCGCTCTATCAACGTCCCCGATAATGATTTCGATTTTAAAAAGGTTCTTCGTCCCGAGACTGACCCCTCCATTACCCCGTCCCTCCCTCCTGCCGCGCCAATCCACGCCAACGAGCATCATCACCATCTCGCTGCCTCGCTCGCTCGACAAGCGGCTCACTACATTTCCAGATGTATCTCTTTGTCAGGACGGCTACTTGAAAGGTGTGCGCGACATCTGCACGAGGAACAATGTCCTGTGGATCGCCGACGAGGTGCAGACGGGCCTCAGCCGCACGGGCAGGCGCCTGGCCGTTGATCACGAGGACGTGAAGCCGGATATCGTGATTCTTGGTAAGGCCCTGTCCGGTGGATTTTATCCCGTCTCGGGTGTCCTCGCCAACGACGAGGTTATGCTCGTGATAAAGCCCGGCGAGCACGGCTCGACCTACGGTGGCAATCCCCTGGGATGTCGCATCGCCCTCGAAGCCCTCAAGGTCCTTGAGGAGGAGAAGCTCGCGGAAAATGCTGATAGACTTGGTGAGCCAGAGTTTATTCGTCCTTTATTTCAATCATTTTTCTTTCTATCCTTCTTCTTGAATGCCGATCCCCTGCGCAACGAACGATCATCTTATTGAATTGCTATTATTGAACCTTAGCTATTGAATCTCAAGAATAAAAACTTTCCATTGCCTCCCTGATGAATAAAGCACTCGACCTCCTTTAATCACTTTATCCGGGCGTGTATTATCTTTTTATCGGCATGTCCGGGTGGTAATCGAGAACGTCCAGGTAAAATTTCGTTGATTTTTGTGACGAAAGAGCGGGACGAAATAGCGGTGAGATTAAGGAGACGTGAGGGAGGGGGTTGATGGGAGGGGGAATGAGGAACGAATGAGAGAGGTTAAAAAATCTTAAAGACTATGTGTTTAAGTGTGAAGGGAGACGGTAGAGAAATGCCAAATTGGCAGCCATTAAAGTTTTATGATTCTCCCTCGAGGGCTTTATTTTCCTTATTATCACATTGAGATATCGATTAGTGCTTATCAATAACTATTCTAGCCGTATACTTTAATAATCGTAAATTGTATGATTTAATTATCGCGACAGTATGACTAGATAATGTAAATGTACCTCATCTGACAGGCCATTATCCATTTTCTACACTATCTGCTTTCTTCATCTTATTTTCGTGATATCGTGCATCACTATTATTGCTTTATAAATTATAATTATGATTGTCAAATTCCATGACAATAAGCTTAATTTAAATTATGCATCGATAAGGTAAAAAATGACGTCACTGGAATATAATACACTTTTATTTTAATTCTATAACTCGTTATAATAAAATATGATATACATTATCGGAAAGCTTTATTATTAACGGAATTTCGATAAATCCTCGAATATTATCCTAACTTGTGTTACAGATTATAAATTAAGTTTCAAATGACAAATTAAACGTAAAACATCGTTTACAATTGCATTACGGTGGTGCATTTAAAGAAATACCTCATTATCGTTGTTGTTGTTGTTGTTGTTGTTGTTGTTGTTGTTGTTGTTATTGTTATTGTTATTATTATTATTGTTACTGATGTTGTTGTTGTTGTTGTTATTGTTAATTATGTTGTTGTTGTTGATGTTGTTGTTGTTGTCTTTGCTGTTAGCTTATGTAAATATTATGACGTGTGCAAAGGCAACATGATTAAGAGAAACAGTAGCATATCACGCTCTTTCAATCCACAAAGTTTACAAGTTCCGGTAGATTATTTTCTACTCGTGCTCTACTCTAATTATCATTAAAATATATTTGCATTAATTTTCTTATTTCATATTAAATGAGAGCACGAAGAGATTTATTTTCATCTTTAAACAGCATTATCTTTTAAATCTGCATAAAATTATAGCCGTATTTCAATCAAAATATAATTATGTTCTTCGATCTTTTTGTCTTTATTTCTTATTTTCTTTATTTTTTATTCTTTAGTTACGTCAGTTTTAACGAACAAATTCGTAATATTAAAAAACAATATAATTTTTGTTTAATTATTACTTTTAGCCATGAAATATTCTATCTTTTTAATATAACAAATAGCAATTGCGTAGAGCATTTAAGAACCATTTCTTATAACATTTAGTACAATTTTTTCCATCATTTTAATTTTCTAATTCGCGTGCATAAAAAAAATCTTCAAACCTTTTCCGTTAAATATCAATTTTGTTTTTATACCTGAATGTTGAACATTTTATGCATCTTATTAACGATATTATAACCAATATTTATTACAATTAATATTAGCATGGAATACTTTCATTTTTCATATTCTATATTCTTTTATGATATTATTCATGATATATATATATATATATATATATATATAGATATAGTCAAGTTTATATATTGTTTATATTGTTACTAAATCATTAAGAATATATTTCAATGAAATAACTAATTTTACTAGTACTTTAATAGTCGAGTAATGGGTTAAAAAATTATCTCTTGATATCTAATCTTTACTGGTTGGTCGCGCAATTTCTTAACTTTAAATTGATACAAATTTAATTGCTTCTGTATTAGAATGAATTTGTAAATACTTTTTTTAATAAGCTTTTTTAGCAAAGAAACGCTTGAAACGGACACGAGTATGTATATAAATTTATAGTACGTTTATTATTCATTGTTGAGATAAATTATAACGCTACAATTACATCGAAGGTACTTAGCATATAATTAATTGAGATACATGAAATATTTTTAATAATATTAAAATTAATAATTAATTTTAATAATATTAAAAATATTTTAATAAACTTTTAAGAAAGGTGTAATAATTAATTGGAAGATAGAGTTTAATTTCATTGATTAGTAATTCAATTGATGTTTATTAAAGAAGAAACTTAATAAAATATGAAAATCTGCCTTAGAAATTTATAAATATTCGTAGATGAAAATCGAGGATTAAAAATGCTTGAAGGGCAGAAGGAAAAGAGAAAGATATCTAGGTCCAACATGCTTACTTATTTATAAAATCACGCGGACGGAAATGAATCGATAAGAATATACATTTTAATTATTAATAATTAATAAATCGTTTAAAAATTAAATATACTACTACTGTAAATGTATTTTTAATGCGAAGGTTATTTTTATTACATAACACGAAATTATAATTTTTGCAATGATGATATAAATTTTCCTAGGATTTAGTAAAACAAAAAACAAAAAACAAAAAAAAAACAAAAAACAAAAAAAACAAAAAACGCTCCATTAATAATTTACAATCTAATTGTTCAATATTATTGCCTATTTTATATATAAAAATCAATATTAATATTAATCAAATTTCAATATTAATTGCCTATTTTATATATAAAAATCAATTACATTAAAACTAATAAATATCGTGAGAAATACATTTGATTGTCAAGAATTAATAAGAATAACTTATGTATTATAACTTACTGATACGAGTTATTTTCATTATTATAATTAGCCAACTTTGGTTCCATTTCATCCCTAGAGCCATTGACTTTTAATTTAAAATGATGACGAAAGAGTACGTATACTTTGCAATTAAAAGACTGTAATTTTGCATGTGGTTAATGTTGCATGTGCAAGGTACGTAGCTGAGAAAAGGGTGGGGAAAATTGTATGAATTTTATATGTTTCGAAATCATAGTGTTCGGCTAAAAGTAAATTAAATAAATGATATTTGACAAAAGTATTTTGGCCTCAAAAGCGATGGAAGCTACCGATTATTATCCTATTACCTCTTCAAAAGTAAAACATCCCATTTCAAAATTATAAATTTCTATAAAAGTCTGATTTTTACTCAATTATATCGAAATCTAAAGCGAGTGCTATTAATTACCGTATCAATTTGCACCTTATTTTACTGCTCTAATAAAAATGTTGACACAATTTTTACATAGAAAATAAATTTAATCGCCGGTCCGTCCGAATTCATTAAACTCATAGAGATATGAAAGTATGGGTTTTTAGTAGGGCATAAATAAATTTAGGATTTTTCAAACTTTTACAGTCCCGTGTTTCCCTTCGTGTCGTAAAAAAGTGCCGAACAGAGAACTCTTTACTCATTCTATTTTTTAAACATAAACCACAACGTATTCTCCAAGTCTTCATTTATTTTCCGATGAAACGTCAGCTTTCTTTCGTCCTTTCGCCCCGGCTCCTCGCTCTCCCAAATAAATAAATAGCCTCACTCCTCGCCTATATTACTTATCTTAAGTGCTAATGCCCATTGGACGAAGTACATTTAAGCGACTCTTTATCTCTGTCCCAAAACAAACTAAACAAAACAAACAAAAAACAAAAATCAGGCAAGATTTTGCGCGGCGAGCTGATGAAGTTGCCGAAGGACGTGGTGACGCTCGTCCGGGGCAAAGGTCTTCTCAACGCCATCGTCATCAACGAGAAAATCGACGCGATGAACGTGTGTAGGCAGTTGAAGGAAGAGGGTCTGCTGGCAAAACCGACCCACGGGCACATAATTCGCCTGGCCCCGCCCCTCGTTATCAACGAGGCCCAAATCTTCCAGTGCGCGGAGATCATCGAGAAGGTGATCGGTTGTCAAAAGGCCTGAGGCTCAAGCGGCGCTCGAGGACTCACTGTCTCGGCTCCTCGACTCGTCCGATCGATAAGCCCAGCCGCGATTGACCATCGGATAACAAATTCCAGGTCCTAGCAAGAAAACTGCATTGTTTTTACGATATCGAGCCGGCGCTGATGGATAATGGCGCGACGCAAATATTTTCCACGTGGAATATCAAACATTGAATTGGAATTTTTGTCTGCAATCATTGGCACTGAACGAAAGCAACGACAATCGAAGATAAATTAATAATAAAGACGTTGCTTTAGTTTTACACTCGTTTATTTGTTTTATGTTTAAGGTTGTAAAGGACCATCGGGATAAGATGGCTTTCATTAGAAAAAGGACTTTACGAATTAATTAGTATTGTTGAGTGTAAGTAGATGGTCGTACGAGTCGTAATGATTTCAATGATGTACAAATAATATAAAATTTGTTTTAATACAATTCATTAATAATAATGTTGAGATATAACGAATTGAATAAAGTATTAAATTTTTTTCTTTTTAATGCAGACCTTTTGTTCTATATTCGCACCCCAGCATATAAAAACTGCATACATTACAATTGATGATTTAATTCAATGAAATATTGGCTATCCATAATAATTATGAATAGCCGATAATGCAATAAAAATTGTACTGATTTCGATAAGAGCAAATTATTGAAATTTGTGAATATTTTCCAGACAATAGGGCAAAACGGCCGAATTACTTGTATTAAATTAGATTATTTATTGTCTGTAATTCGTCATAATGCGTGTTCCAAGCAATAAACGGCTAAATGATCAATGACTGTTTATGACCTGGGGATCTCTTGATCTTTCCGACCATTCATTCTCCGAAACAATTTGAAAAGGCAAATGAAAGTCACATATTTGTGAAGTTAAACATTTATTGCTCCGAGTCCCGTAGCTTCTAGCATTTTCCATTCATTGGGATGATAAATAACTGAAAATATCAACGATTAATAATTGCATTATTTGTAATAGAATGAAGCTATTGAAAAAAAAAAAATTGTAAACAGAATTTAATCCTGGAAGATAAAAATAGAATAAAAACAAAAATAGAACCTCATTTCTTAATTCATAAAGTTTAATTAATTTTTCAGCTATCAATACAAACACACGCGCAGGCGCACAAATATTCCGTTACTTACATTACTTATTTACAGTAGCATTTAACAAAATCACAAATCGAAGATTAATTATAAATTATGTCATTCTCAAAAATTGACCATTGAATTTGATTTTCATAATTTAATATGAAATTTGCAAATTCAAATTGTTGTAATTAAAAAAAATATATTTGTATATTTTTTCCTTTGAATGATTTCGAGTGAAAAATAAAAATATTAAAATATGCCTAGCCGTATATATTATTGTTCAATATTTATTACGTCACTCCGCTCCTTTCAATATACAACATTCAATATGCCATTTAAATCAACCGTAATGTTAATAATAAAATATTTATTATTCTACGCTCATGAATTATACAATATTATTAATATTGAAAATAATTATACATGAAAATGTTACCTTAAACCGTATCCGATGTTTATCGCTATTGGTATAGACGTGACGATCGATTAACAAAAAGTTATCAAAGATAAAGAATAAATTAAAATGAAACAGCTTGAAGGAATTCAACATCTGCAGTGATTTTCCTTATCTTATCAACGATAAATTTCTTACACACAAAAAAATTAGTCCGTAAATATAAATACAATATCTTATGATATAAAACTTTATTTAAAATTGCGATCAAATGTTATTTTTTTACAAATACATGCGAGAAAAATTCAACGTGTATGAAATATTTATTTATTTAAATGAATGCACGTAATGTAATGCAATTTAAAGAATATGAGATTATTTTAGGAATCACAAGGATTGTAAATTTTGTTTACATGTACATCGATGATATAAATGTGACATAACATTAAACACTTTATATTTTTATAAAATTTATTATTGCCAACGATTTGAGGAGAAAAATGTGAACATATTAATTTTACACTTTACAACGTCATAGATTACAGCAAGTATACGGCAAAGATTTATGAAGCCATTGTCATATAATTTTTTTTTCTTTTTCATTTCTTTTTTTTTTTTTTTTTTTTTTTTTTTGTTTTTTATATATCTAATATCGTTTAAAATTTTTCTTTAGTACTTCCTCTCAAAGTTATACAGACAATAAAAGTTTTTCAAATTATAGCCCTGTTTTTACAACAACTATGCATTCATTGTAATGACGTAATTAAATACTAAAAATATCTTCTGGCAAAATTAGACAAATTATAAAATTTTATGAAAAATGCTTTTAAAATACGGTATTTGGCTTAAAGCATTATTACGCGAGCCGAGGCAAAAGATTGAAAAGTAAGTTTATAATTTGAGTAAACGAAAATATGGTAAATATTTATGTTTGCATATATATTTAATAAGCAAGTAGTCTAGACTATATTTATAAATTTACGATTCTACTTTTTATATATGCATTTATGTAAATGGTGCATTATTCAGGCATTAATTAGACATTTATCAATTGAATATGGTATATGCGATTACCCGAGACCAGATAAGAAAAAGTATTAGATGTTGAGAATGCATGAAATGTATTTTCTGTTGATCAAATACATTTGCGCTTTTGCCGATGACTGATTTCTAATTTTTTCACATTCCCGTGAATTACGAATATCTTAAGGTTTATTTATCTCCCATAATAACTGCATTTTGTCAAATGCAACGCAATAAATTTATATACGATTTTCGTTTTCTTTTCACGTGTATTTAATTGGATAACGAAGCTTCTAAGGAATATTGAAAATAGATTATTATTTATTTTAAAAAAAATTATTATTATATTTTATTATATATAATCCTTAAAATATTGTTTTTTTTTTTGTTTTTTTTTTTTTGTTTTTAATATCTTATTTAAAAAATTGATAGCTCACTTTTATTTATAAGAAATAAAATATAATTATGAAACGTAGTTATCATTTGCGCCTCATATTTGTGAAATTAGTAATTTAAGAAATGGAATCGTAGTGTTCATTCACCGGAAGGTAAGTTTCCATTGTTAAAACGACATAATGACCCTCGTCATTTTATAAATATCTCATAAAAGTATATTGACTACATTAAAAATATTGATGCAGTTGAGTCGAAGAGAAGGAAAAAAGAAATAATAATGATTTTCGTCGCTTGCTCGCATTTTTTGTGAATATGACTTGGGCACACGCTGACTCGATGGCGCCTCCTCCACCTTCATTGCAAATTCTCAACCATAATCTCGCAAATTGTCGTTTCTTTTTTTTTTTTTTTTTTTTGCCTGCATACGTGTCGTCCTTATCATCATTATCAGTTTTGGTCAATGCCCGTCCCACACGTATTATTGTCAAAGGCTAACACGCAAAGATTATGTGGATAAATAGCAGAACAAATAAGAATGCGTATGTGCATGTTAGAGTGAAAGGGAGGGACAGGGAGGGGTAGAGTGAGTGAGTGAGTGAGTGAGAGAGAGAGAGAGAGAGAGAGATAGGGCGATGCCACTAATTCATGTTCGCTATCCTGACTCCACGCCTATAAATGGCACGAGAATTTTTCCAATTCTCGAATATTGTCATAAGCGACGAAAGAAGAAGAGTGACACGTTGACTTCGTGCGATATCAACCGAATATTTCCAGTCCTAGAGAGTATTATCGTAAATATTCAAACAGTATATACTATTATCATAATTTATAGGCATTTTCATAAGGACTCTGATAATACTGATATCTTTAACGATGTAAGTAAAAATTTCAACGTACTTTCATTATTTAGAACACGTGAAATGTTAAAGTTTTTACTATTATTATCTTTTTAAAGAGTATTTATTGTTATTCGGTAAATTTTTATTTAATCTCAAATTGCCACTTATGCGAAATCATAAACAGCGTGTAATCTTAACGTTTTTAATTTCAATCGCAATAACATGAGAATAGACATATAGTTAATACAAAGTGAGAAAATAGTTTATTAATACTCCTTTCTAAAATATTCAAATTTTTTTTACATGATTTTAGGAATTTCTCCTTGTAAATGTTATCATATTTTATAATTCAATGTTTTAGAACGTTTAAATTAATTGAAGGGGCTTCGTACAAGTTTTAAAAGTATATAAAAAAAAAAAAATATATATATATATATATATAACTTATATTTGAGCTACGTAACAATTTTCCATGCAATTCAATATTTTAATTCAATTAATTTACAGTAATTAAGTTAAATACATTTCATTTATTGCAATTAATATAAACAATCGATCAATTATAATTTTCATTATTATTAAGGGCGTGTCTCAACAACTATGGAAAAATATATATTATAAACAAAGATCTACAATTTCAATTCACATTGACACACACTTTTCGATTATTGTCAGCAACATTAGTGCCAGCAATAATAAACATACAATTTTGTTAAATGCAATTAGCTGGGAAATTCATAAAATTCGCGCATCTCCGACGTTTATCTCGCTAAACACGAGGCTCCAATTCGATCCTCATCGTACAACTTTTCATCAACCCAAAAAGTACATTAAATTTGTACTATAATAATAAATCCCGGCATCCCTATTCCCAATTAATAATTTATCATACGTCATAATAATATTGATATTATCGTAAGCCCTGGGGACTCGTAACGGCAATTTAAGTCGAGCAAACATTATGATGATAGCGCAACTGTCCGAGACAACTGCACGCACAAACTCGAGCACGAAAGAGCCAAAGCTCGCCCTGAGGTCCAACATCCTGACAACGAGAGGGCAGTGAGCGACCCAACAGTCTCCTCTTTTTCACCCACCCCCATCACCGCTCCGGTATAACTTGCAAAGGAGAAGCCGTGAGAGACACGAGGATGAGGCATCTGGACCGAAGACTGCTGATCAGTCAGGGGGAGAAGCTGCGGAGTCGCTGGCTAAGCAGTCGTAAGATAATCGAGAGGGACGAGCGCCTTGGCGGTCACCACTTCAAGAGCCTCCCAGTCGTCCTGAGGCGCGCCGAGGGCGTCTACTGCTGGGACACCGAGGGCAAGCGCTACATCGACCTCCTGGCGGGTTTCGCCACCGTCAGCCAGGGTCACTCCCACCCGAGACTCGTCGAGGCGATGCGCGACCAGGTAGCTAAGCTCGCGCACACGTCGAGGGCCTTCTACACGGAGCCGCACGGCGAGCTCGCCGAGTACCTTACCGCAATTACGGGCTACGAAAGGTTTCTGCCCATGAACACCGGTGAGTCGCAATGCCGGCCAAGTCTGATTATTATTCATCCGGGCCTTTGAACGAAGCTCGACCCTTTTCCCTTGGCGACTTAGAGGCGACTTGGAAAGTTGTTGTTTAAGGGGTTCGATGATGCTGTTATTAACGCGTGGAAGAGATGAAAAATGATGCTCGGCTAGTTGGTCGGTCAATCGATGGGTGTTGGCTTATTAGGGAAAAAGATCGAAGCTTTTCACATTGTCAGTGCTTTATTCATAAATTCGTAATGGTTGCTGCTTAATGTACAAATAATATCAATTGAATTTAATTGGACTCGATTGGATAATTTGACGTAGCGAATTTACATTGATATACTGCATTTGTAAGCCCATTGTGCTGTGGTTATCGATAACTTTTCATGCAAATAAAATTTTTCAAAAACCAGGAAATTATGCCAAGATTGAGAGAAGGGAATGATTTTGTAGTATATGATTTGACTTATTTAATTCCATTGAATTGTCATTAGGTTTATTTTTTTCGTTATAGTTTATTATTATTGTTGTTGTTGTTGTTATTATTGTTATTATTGTTATTTTTTACCATTACTATTACTAATACTATTATTACTGTTATTGTTGTTATTACTTTTTTTTTTCGTCGTCGTCGTCGTCGTCGTCGTCTTTGTCGTCATCGTTGTTGTGATGTTGATTTATTTTTCGAGAGTCTTTTCAACTTTTCGTTTCTTTAAATTTGAACTGGAAACGAACCTTTTTGCATTATTCAGAATAACTTTCATCCAACTTCCGAAAATATAAAGTCAATATTCTGAAAGGCTTTCGTGCTTGGTTTGGCATATTTTACTTCAAAATATATTTTATAAAATACACGTAAATATATTACATGTATACTTTATAATGGTAAAGCATGCTCTAATACATTGTAAACACGGTAATAAAATTAAAAGCCGAGAGTACAAAGCGAAGAATACAAATCATTATTAACTTACTAGGGAATTATTAGTAGAGAATTTTGAAATTTTTATTTCATGCCAATTCGTCAATTTGATTACTTTCAGTAAACGATCGTTTTTTGGTGAATTTGCAAAAGAAATAATCCGAATGTAGTCGCTTACTACAACCATGCATACACTACCATAAAGACTCTCCCCCCCCCCCCCCCCCCCCCCCTCCCGCCCCGCGCACACACACACACACACAAATTCATAAGCATCGTTCGAATCGAATAATTTCTTCCACTGCGCTCCTCTATTCGCTACTCACTCGCACATGCTCGTTATACAATTAATTCCAGAAATAACTTTCCATAATTACAATCTCATTACCAAGCTTGAGCGGTACATCCAAATCGGGGCTCCCGACTTTAAAGCCGTAATATCGAAAGCCGTTTGTAAAGCCCATACTTACGAGCTTGCATCATCACGCCATGCCTGAACAACATATCGAGCGTGTGTCGTCAACGCTAATTGCCTTCTCAATGAGCAGACAAAGGCCCCGTGGTGTTAATAGTAAATAAGGTGAAAGAATGAGAGGGGAAAAAAACTGCGCAGGTGTCGAGGCAGGTGACACGGCCTTGAAAATTGCGCGTCGTTGGGGCTACAGAACGAAGAAGATCCCGAGCAACAAGGCAACGACGATTTTCGCCAAGGGCAACTACTGGGGCCGATCCCTTGCCGCCCTCTCCGCCTCCACGGATCCCAACTGCTACCGGGACTTTGGACCGTACATGCCCCTCTTCGACAGCGTAACGTTCGACGATCTCGAAGCCCTCGAGCGCAAGCTCCAGGAGAATCCAAACGTGTGCGCCTTCATGGTCGAGCCGATTCAGGGCGAAGCCGGTGTCGTCATACCCTCGGTAATCTTCTCCTCCTCCTCCGTCGACCCCCACCACCCTCCCTCACGCACACGCACACACACACACACACACACGCGCGTGCGCGCGCGCGCGCACGCGCACGCTATCACCGCCACTTCCAAATCAACATCCTCTCAGCCGCAGTTCGCTCTACGAATTAGCTCACGATCCCCTTCCTACCTCCCTCTCCCCCTACTTTCCCTCGTTCCTTTAAAAGTTATTGACTTTGAGTTATTGTCCACCCCAACACTTATCCTCCCTCACTTCTTTCACGATTCCATTCAATGCCGTTGATTCGTTCACTCGCGATTATTAATCTAGTTTCGCCGGTATTTAGCGAACGCGCGCAATGCGAGGATAAACAATACTTGTTAATATTATAACGGCTAGTCTCCACATTTTTTGAAGAAGCGCGTTGAAACTTTGTGCAACGGCAGAACGCGCGCATATCAATTTTTTGCTTACAAATCTTAATTTATCTCGTTAATATAGCAATCTCAACGGTGCACTATGAACGGCAATTTCGAAAGCAATGGTGTGCCGAGCGGAATGGAAGCATATATTTTTGTTCAAAGCAAAAGACAGCTGCTACCTCTTTCTGTATAATAATAATAATAATAATAATAATAATAATAGGAAGAAGAAGAAGAAGAAGAAGAAAAAGAAGAATGATGATGCTTATAATGATAGTAAGAACGATTATAACAATAATAATACTTATAATGGTTATAATAATAATAATAATAATAATAATAATAATAATAATAATAATAATAATAGAGGAGTTATTCGTACGACTAGAATGGAGGATTAAAGAGCTTCGGGCTTCTGAGACGCCATCGAACGTTATCGATGTTCCCGAGACGCTAACCTCTGCTTCAGCGCGAATCTTCAGCCCGACGTGGCACGTCGAAAATTGGCAATCTCGATCGGGAAAGCGCAAAGTTATTAAAAAGCTTAAGGTCAGGCATAGCACCGCGGGGCGGCTACCTCAAGCTCTCGGATCGGATATGACGGTAGTAAATTTTTATGTCAACTTTAATGCGACGTTTGCCTTTATCAGGGCACCGTTCGCGCCCTCACTTCCACTCGAATTTCATTAGGATCCCGGAATTTTTTACGGCCCAAGTTATCCATCGAGCTTCCAGCTTCCCCACAGCCACTTCCATCCACCCATTTCATCCACGATTAACACTAAGCCAATGAACTAGCTTAATGCGTACCTCGCCGGCCAAACTCGTTTTCAGAATGGGTACCTGAGGGGCGTCCGCGAGCTCTGCACCAAGTACAACGTCCTGCTAGTCGTTGACGAGGTACAGACGGGCCTCGGCCGTACGGGCAGGCGCCTCGCCGTTGATCACGAGGCCGTGAAGCCAGATTTGTTGGTCGTCGGCAAAGCTTTGTCCGGCGGAATGTACCCGGTGTCCGGTGTCCTTGGCAGTAGCGAGGTAAGGGCAACGGCGAACACGATTTGCGAACTCTCATTTGGATTTAAGGCTCGTTTCACGGGAGTTGGTTCGGCCTTATTAATAAAGCATTGATGGTATGGGTCGCCTCGGGAGCTTTCAAATATTTAATTATTATAACGTTGCACCAGGTAAGTTTGACTGTAATTAAGAATCTCCGTAGGCATAAGTAATACCAGATAGACGAGATTAATATTTCAGATGCAAATTTTTCAGGGTATTCAGGAGAATACGTAAATAAAGTGCATGGGGATTTATATTACCCACTACTTGCCGAGGCAGAAAGATATCGAAATTAAATAATAATACAATTGCAAATTTAGTTTATGCCCATTGTCTGGGCGCATTTGTTATGGCCTAAAGCGTAATCGCGATTATCGTAACAATGCACCTAATTGTTATAAATAAAGGGGCTGATATTAAATAATGGGCAACAATTTTAATAGCCGTTCTCTATATTATATTTCTTACACTACTACTCGCAATTATAAATCTTTTGTAATATTTGTAAATTAATATTAAATTTTAATTTCGCGGAATTATTTTTCAGAACTTTCAACGTAATTTTAAGCAGCTATGCGCGTACTTCCTTTTTATATCTGACAGTCTCGTATCGCCAAGTTTTCATTAGTTAATGCGGATGATTTCATTAAATTATAAAATAAAAATTAATTTAGCTCATTGTGTAATGAGTGTTTAATGAAAAATAACTTTAATACAAAGTCTTGCTGCTTAATGTTCTTAACAATGACTCGTATTATGCATTATGCATTACGTATTGTCCAACGTTTTAAAGTTCGTGAAATGTTAAAATATTTCAAGAAAATAATAAATTTTATTAAATTAATTGAATGATATTTCAGATGATTTTAGCATTAGAAACGGGTGTTCATGGAAGTACATTTGGTGGCAGTCCGTTAGGTCAACGAGTTGCTCTCGAAGCGTTGAAAATTTTGGAGGAAGAGAAGCTAGCGGAAAATGCTGCAAAAATGGGCGAAATTGTGAGGAAGGAACTTGAAAAAATACCTAAAGATATTGCACTTGAATTCAGAGGCCGAGGATTATTGGCTGGTCTTCAATTGAATCCAGGTATGCGTTTTTGAAAGGTTATGCGAATCCTGAAAGAATTTACTTTAGAAACCCTTTATTAGGATTTCAAATTTTAATAAATTATTCTCATTCCGCTCGTTTTGTCTTCTTGCCGATGCAATCAATTCTTGCACATATTATTATTATTATTATTATTATTATTATTATTATTATTCCTTTGACAGTCCTTTTAATATTAATATTCATATTTTTTAGACTTTCGTGCTTCGGTCTTTAGCAGTTGTCATTAACATTAATGCCAATAATATATTCGTATAACTTTGTTATATTTCTTGTATTTTTTTAATAATCGAATAATAATCTTGTAATTCAATCCATTATATAATAATTACTTGAAAATTTCTTAATACATTTGGATTTATAACGATCTCCTTTCTTTTTGTCGTTTGTTTTAATTCTTACAACTAATTTTCTTTTTAACGTATTTTTCTCACTTGTTATCTGTAAAGAAGTGAATTTTTTTTTTATTCTATTCTTTTCTTTTCTTTTTTGAGTAAAAAAAAAAAAATTAGTATTTCAATTATAAATGCACTCACTTCCCTTAAAATACAAGTGAAATAAGAAAATTATGAGAAAATTAC
This sequence comes from Ceratosolen solmsi marchali, assembly GCF_000503995.2. Taxonomy (NCBI): domain Eukaryota; kingdom Metazoa; phylum Arthropoda; class Insecta; order Hymenoptera; family Agaonidae; genus Ceratosolen; species Ceratosolen solmsi. The sequence continues at coordinate 3,742,142 of NW_011948422.1, forward strand.
ACATAATTTTTATTCTAGAATAGATTTTGCCATAAGACAAGATTTCACGAACTAACACATTGTAAAATTTACATAATATTTTAAGTTTCTGAATTTTTTTTTACCCGCAATTTTATTTTATAACGGCAAACCTAATTTACAAGGCAACGTTAAAATTCAATCTATTAAATACCGATAGAAAAGTAATAGAATTTTTAATCATTAAGCAAAGTAAATTCAATTCGCTTCACTACAACTATGATCTTATAATATTTATTTAACGTCAATTTGTCAATTCTCTTATTACGCAAAACTTTATTCGATTTATATAGATTTTGCAAACGGATGGGACATTTGCGCGAAGCTAATCAATAAAGGACTACTAACGAGACCAGCTCATAACTATATAATAAGGATTTCCCCACCCCTCGTCATTAACGAGGAACAAATCAGAGTTGCGCTAAATATTATCACATCAACGCTTCTTAGCCACAGAAAGACTTAGTAAAATAACTTGTAATACAAATCTCTGATAATACATCTTCATATTGTAACAACTTCAATCGTCACCAAATATGGAGAGACATAATTTTTTTTTTAATAATTTACATATATAATTCATAATGTTTATTGCTGAGATAATTCGTGTGCACGAATTCTTATATGTTATTTATAATTGAAAAGATAAAAAAAAAAATTATCGCACATGCACACTGCTCTGTAATAATTATAAGCCTTCAAATATTATAATTTAATTATTTTAAAATGAATATTATAGATTTTAAGAGATATTGTAATCTTACATTGATTAGATCTTATATCAATAGTGTTAATAATATTATTTGTTAGCTATAATTTTATTATTACTACATCTACATTGCGACTAGCGTGAGCTTTTAATCCAAAGAGTCTAAACTAATGTTGAAAGCCTAAAAGAAAAAAAGAAATAAAACGCGTTTTACGTGATTGTGAAATTCAACATCTCAACGTGGCTGGAGTAAAGTAATAAGATTAAACAATCAATTGAATAAAAAGCTTTTATTGAATAAAAGTTTTATAAAAAATAATATATTACAAAATCATAAATTAGATTCTAAGTGTTTCTTTGTGTGGCGCTTTAAACTAAATGATTGCGAAAACATTTGATTACACTCGTTGCATTTGAACATCTTTAATCCAGTGTGCAAATTAACATGTCGCTTTAAGTGACTTGCTAGTTTGAATCTTTTGCCACACAATCTGCACTGAAATTGGCGAATCGAATTATGAGATACTTCATGGCTCTTCAAATGACTAGACTGTGTAAAACTTTTCTCACAGATTTTACACTTAAAGGGCTTCACTTTAGTGTGTGTTCTCATGTGTTCGACAAGATTGCTTTTTTGATTAAATGATTTATCGCATAGCTCGCACTTGTGACATCTGGTCGAGTCGTGAGATTGCATGTGAACTTTTAATGAATATTTTTGACTAAATAATTTATCACAAATGTCACAGTGAAATAAGCCTTTACCCGTATGGAATTTCATATGCCTTTTGTAGCTCTTGGCAAAGAAAAATTGTTTGTTACACTGAACGCACTGGAAGGAGGCTTTTTTCTCTGCCTTGGGATTGTGAGTTTTCATGTGATCACTTAAATACGATGGATAAGAAAATATCTTTTGACAAATATTGCACTGATGAATGTTGGTTTGCGTATGTAGTCTGCCGTGCGCAGCGAGCTTGCTTTTTGATGAGTAGGTTTTTCCACAGTGCACGCACTCGAACGGTTTCTGCTTGGTATGAGACAACTGATGGGCTACGAGCTTTGCCTTTTGAGAAAATAATCGAGAACAAATTTCACACTTAAAACGATTATTTTTGGTAATTTGAGAGGTTTCCATAAAATTTGGCATTGGCATTTCTTGAGGAATAATTATCGGATCCATCACATTTATAATTTCAGAATTATTTTGACTGATAATGTTTGAAAAATTTAAATTTTGATATCCGTTACTACAATCGGAATTTATTTTATCGTACGAAATATTTTCTAAAGATTGTTCCACCGTTCGTACAATGGGTCTTTCAAAATTGATATTTCTTCCTAGTTCGCTCGAATTATCTTCAACCTCGATATTAACCTCGTCGCTAGACAAATCCATGCTGTCTGAATTATGCGTGATACTATGATTTTCCAATTGAGTTCTGTCGTTAAAAGTGTAATTGCAAAGCGAACACTGCAATGCGCAAGACCCTTCGTTATGCGCCGAATCATGCCTTATAAAAGAATCTAAATCATCCTGCCTAATGATAGACGAGACTTTATCCGACATTAAATCGTGATGGGTGAAGCCGGTATTGTAACGACTTAAATTAAGATAGGCATTATGGGATTCGACTATACTCATATGTTGAGGTAAATTTTCATCTCTTTGATAAATTTGGGGATACAATCGATTGTGCATATAAAGTTCTTGATGATTTGTAAAAAGTCTGCAATCTGCAAAGTTTGTTGCGCCTTGGGTATATGGTAGGGGTACATAATTTTGATTCTGCGGATAGATTTTACACGTAGGAATATTTGAGAAAGCCTTTGCTTTAGAAACTCTAATAGCGGCTTGTTTAAGTGCCTGATCTGCAGCTCGACACTGTTCACGAAAAAGAAGAGCCGATTCCGCTCTTATAACACATCTGTCACACATCTTTTCGGGAAGACCATCACCTTGTGTAACCTAAAAAAAATTATTGTTCACCAACAATTAACGAAATGATGTATTACTATTCAACCTCAAGCTCATATAATTCAACGTATCGTTTATCAAATTCCTCATTTACCTCTAAACAAGAGAGAGATTGTAGCTTAGCACCCAACGATGACTGTGCCGGACCGACAAATAAATAAACCATCTTGTCATTATCTTCCCTTAAACAAGTTCTGCATACTTTACTTATGTTTTCACTATCAATCGTTTTCGTAACAATAAACATTTTTTTACTGAAAAAATGAATTTCCTTCTCGTATTAATATGCTCACTTAATATTAAATAATAAAATGTCATTCGATCATTTTTTTCTTCTCTCATACAATGTATTTAGGCGGCACGGATACTTGCTATTTATTGCTCACTCTTACAGGTTACAATTGACTTTCATTTTTTATTTCAAACTTTGAAAATGTACATATTAAACATTCGGAATATTTACTGAAGATGGAGCCACGACTCTCAATGCCACGTCATCACTTAGTGTGCGTTTATTAGGGTTGATTAGTGTAAGTATGGCGATGTAATTAATCGCGAAAGAGAAAGAGAAAGAAATTCAGTTAGTAGCGTAATAAGTAGCAAACATTGGTGACGCGAGACAATTATTTATTTTTTTTTAATCGATACATTACGAAAAGTTAATACGTCCTTTAGGCCAGTTGACTCACAATCAAATAAGACATTATACATTTAGGGTGCACGTAACGTTGGCAAATGGACGAATAAACGAGGCGAAAAGTGAAGAAAACCTTCAGAAATCGTAGAAAAAAAAATAATTCGATTATTTTCGATCATAATATAATGTGTAATTTCACTTCAATCGATACTCCAATCGATAGTGTAACGCTTATACGACATTTCATGGCTGTTTATTTGTTTTCGGAAACATTTTATAAGCAATAAAGTACAAAATACATAATCGAATTGAACGAAAAGAGATTTTCTATTACGTGGAAATTTTATGAAAAAGTGCAGAGATGAAATTATAAATTACGTAAATATAAATAGAAAAGTGTATTTTGTCGACAATTGTAGAAAGCTTAAGCGATGTTTCGAATAAATTACCATAAACCATAAAGTAAATATTTCACATTATTATTTTGTAATCTATGCATTCATGAAAATGTGAATTTAATCATTTTTCCAAGAATAAACATTTACTCTAAGATATTGCAGATGTTTGAAAGCATTTTTAAATAATTTATATTTCATAAGTATAATATCTCATTGCCTCATGTAAACTCCTTCATCTTTATAAAAAATCATCAATTATCATGGTATTACTTATATTCATACTTTATGAAAATAATATCAAATTCCATATTTGTTGAATTAATTACAAACTATTTAAACCAATTGAGTATATTAAAATATGTAAATATATTTCTATCTTGTATGTAAATGAAATTCCAAATTTGTATTGTAACATAATTCAGACGATGGTTTATTATCTCTATTATTTTCAGCTAATTGAAGCATGAAATGAAAAACAAGAATTTTTAAAATATTTTATTAATTATGTCTCAATATTGGTAAAAAAAGAAGAAGAAGAAAACTAAAGTAAATTCGAAAGATATAAATATAAAATTTTCAATCAATTGATTAATTTTCAGTTTACTAGTTGAAGTTCTTCTAGTTTTTAAATTTAAATTTTATTATTCTAATAAAAATATACCTTATGATTATTTATTTTTATTTAAATACGAATGCAATAAAATTAAAATTATATTTATGTATGTCATAAATAAAAGTTAAATCTGCTTATTCAAGATTACAATTTATATACAAAATTAAAAACAGAATTTATTATCATTATTGTTTATAAAAAAAAAAAAAAAAAAAAATAAAAAAAAAAAAATAATAACAATAATAATAAATAATTTCATTAAATTATTTTATACAAGTATTTCGAAAAGTGTAATTAATACGATAAAACTAATTAAAATAATATTAAAGGGATAATATTTCAGGTGCTTCAATCGTTACTGTTTTAAACAATTCAATATTATTTAAAGATTTTTTACTCGTCTCTTTAATAAATTTATCTGCCGTTTAATCTTTTGGGGCCATTGTTTTTACTAAGACCAATTGCAAAACTTCTAAATTGGGGGAAAGAGAGAGAGAGAGAGAGAGAGAGAGAGAAAGCACTTCACTCGGTATAGATATACAGATACAAGTAGTTTTTGTACATTAAAACCATTTAATTTTGGAAATAACGAAAACATTAATTTTATATCACTTGATCCCCGAAGAATGTAAGAATTATTTTCTTGTACTAAATTATCAATCCAAAAAATATATAAAAATAAATGTGTATTTAAGATGTCATGTAAAATTTCGGAAATAAATTTATAAATAACATTCTGTTTTAAAAAGAATTATTTTCTAAATAAATTAAACTTAATATTATAAAAATAGAATATTTGATTAAAAATGAAATTGTCAATAAAATTAATTATTCTAGATTTACCTAAAATTGACGATCTATAGTTTGAGTGACCTGCTGTAAAATAAAATAATGAAAAAGTTTAATTGTTATGATTACAATTTTGTAAATGTTTACTTTAAATAACATTACATTAATAATGTGATATCATTTTATTGATATTGCAACGAAGTATCTACTATTGTCAATATTATTAATAATTCCGAATATTTTTTTTTATAATAATTTCAAAAAATTGTGCGAAAACTTTTTATTAAAATTTAATAACTATGTACTTTCTATAATTGTAGTAAATCAACTATTATGTTAAATATAAATTTTGAAGAAGAAAAAAAATGGCATCGCCTACAATTCCCGAATTAACTATATAAAACATATAACAATAAAATGAGCTTATCGAATGAAATATCTATATATTTAAAATATTTTTATTTAAAATTTTATATCCGTACAGATATAATAAATTTGATAAATATATTAATCAGAATTAACTACATACATATTTACAATTACAATTTCTCATTACAATTTTAATTTTTGTTTATTTAAGCAGATTAAATTTTTAAATATTGTTTGAAATATCGTAATTATATATATATATATATATATATATATATACATATATATCAATGTTCAAAATAAGTTAGGTTTTATCGTTTTGTCATTATTTTTGAAAGAGCTCAATCACTCCCTGACAATAATAAATATATTAGATTAAAGCATTGGTTTTAAAAATCAAGTATTGGTAATTGTAAGACCACCATAATTCCAGTATCATTCTCTAACTGAAATACGTAGATAGTTAATTGAAATTAGCGACTGTTGATGAAAACATTCATTAAATCATATCACATATTAATTTCTAAGCGGTAAGTTGTAAACGAGAGATTTTATTATTTATTCTATGACATTTTATTTATAACCATATGCATTCTAATTGTATAATTTCATATTTATGTCATGATTTTCAATTAAATAATATTTTGCGACCATTTGTGCCAAACATTCTACTTGTTTTTCGTAGATGTTACGATATTTTACTTACACACTATCAAATCGTCTATTATGATTTAACAATTTATAATTAATTTAACTGTATAACTATATAAATTTAATTATATAACAAATTATGTACTTTTTAATATGTTCGTTTGTACGAATTCCCTTATGTATTACAGTATTTTTGTAAAAATATCCATAATATTATAAAGACTTTTATGAAAATATCTTAATTGAATTAAATTATCGATATGTATTTTATTTCACAATCTAATATTCAAAATTAAATATGTCAAGAGTGTAAATATTATATATATGGTTAAAAAAATAGAAAGAAGAGAAATTCTTACTTCATCTTTCATACAACCAATCATTTTAATATTTAAAAAAAAAAAACAAAAAAACAACAACAATAAAAAATTATGGCAATACTCGTTTGCTTCGATCTGGCGGTATTATATGCTTTGGGTCTCTTGTACGTACATGGTCGTACTTATAATAATTTTTCATATTATATTTTTCAAGCCCGTAACATTCGCTGTACTCGTCATTTTTAATGGGATGTTGAGTTCATTTGCCATAGCTACGAAAGCGACTACGCAAGCACTTTACCATCAATATCCATTCTCAAGGTCATAGATAGTAATGTTCGTTTAACTCTATCCGCTTTAATTACCAATTATTAAGAACACTTAGTCTGGAAATGTAAGTACAAGCAGTACTCAGCCAAATCAAAGCTATTCCTGACAATGGGTCTTAATACAAAAATTGATGCACACTCGCATACACACGCAACGTACACCCCTTCAATCGTGTTGTGCTTGTCATAAGAATGTACACACACGCATGTGAATTTATATGATAATCTATGTGCCTGTAATAATGATGATAAGATTCGCTAATTACTTTAATCGTCACTATGGCTTTTAAAATAATAATAATTCAATGTTGAATGATAACTTAATTTACACATTTTATTGTTAGATAATAAAATCTTATTACAAATTCTGTAAAAGGCAAACTCAACATTCAAATTATATTATGAGAAAAAATTATAAATTTCCGAAATTTCTATTCCGTTTTATTTCTGATTAGAAGCTACGGGAATATATTCTCATTAGTCGCCTAATCAATTTGAAAACTCAAAAAATAAATGCAAAATAAAATACAATTTTGGAACATAGAGCAAAAAGTTATAAATTTTCCGTTAAAATGTTTTTTTTGTTTTTGCATTATGAATTTATTATTTTCGTGTTGTACAAAGAAACTATACTTTTATTAAACATCTTTATATATATATATATTTTTTTTGTATAAAGAAGAATCATTATTTTGTAATTAAAACATTTTTAATATTTATTGTAATTTGTATAATTACTCGTTTTACAAAAATTACATGAAGTGTTTATTTTTAGCGATGAACTAGTCAAACAAAAAAAAAAAAAAAGAATACGTTCATGTTTAGTAGTTTTTTGTTTTTTACTGTAATGAATTATTTGTATTACTCTATTCTTTATACGAAATAAAAATAATTATTTGTATTTCCAAAATAGATGTTTGCTTTGTAGCCTTTGTTTTGTAAATGTAATTTATAACCGAAATGATTAATTAACTAATGATATTTATTCGGTTTCTCGTTTACTGTTACGATTTAGATTCTTCATCCACACCAGATACTCCCCCCCCCCCTCACACCCACCTTTCTTTCATTATTTTTCCAAAAGGAACTGAAATTTTTCAATAGCTACGGATTTCACTATCTTTTAATCCTGCTCCGGTCTATTGTTTTCCTTCGATCTGCATTGATCGTGAAAAAAATATGAAAACTGAATTTTGAATGGATTGAAGTAAATTTAGCGATGAAATGAACTGTGACTGATTGAAAAAATGTAGAATGAAACGGGTTCGAACAAATATATTTGTATTAACCAATGAACGTTTCCTTTGAAGCTGAGTATAAAATCCTACGTTATATAATCTTACGTTCTACAAACTCACACATCTTACGCCTGTGTTTGCGCGCGTGCGTTAGTGCGCGCGAGTCAAAATAGTTATTTCTAATGCTCTAGCTGCTTGAATTAAAGCTGAGATTTAATGCATCGAATCATAAAAAATTAGGTAATTTAATACGGATGTAGTGTTGACTTTCAATGCTTAAGGCCTATGTTTTAATGTTATAACAGATCTGTAGAGGTCGGCTCTCTCATAAGAGGGACAGCATAATCAATATTCACTCAGAGCATCAAGACAGTCGATTCGAATTCATTTATGTTAATACGAAAATATTTTTATGTTGTTGTTTAAATAGATAATTCATATGGTAGTGTGGAATGATAACTTATTAAATTATAAAACGTGAGATTTCTATTTTTCTTATATTTTGTCAAATATAATTATATAATTTTTACTAATGGAAAAATGTATATTTATGACGATGTGTATGTGTGTATTTAAAAAAAAAGTTAATACATAAAGCATACATATATATATATTAAGAACTTAAAAGGTGGGATAAAGTATATTTAATACACATAATTTCTCTCTCTCTCTCTCTCTCTCTCCCTCTCTATTTGTTTCTTTATTTTTATTTAAAAATTGTAGTTTTCTAGGTTTTACTGTACTAACATCGTATTATTTAGATTTTATATAGCCCCTGGGTACTTTCTATATAAGAAATAAAGCTTATTCACTTTAATTTTCTCAAATTGTAGCATGTTTTGTTATGAGTCATGCTTTCGTTACTTAAAGAATTTAAACGTTAGCTATAATAATATACTGTTGGGAATATGTAAAATATTAGTATAATGTAAAACGTGTAACAATTGTGTATATATATATATATATAGCTCTCTCTCTCTCTCTCTCTCTCTCTCTGTGTGGGTGGGTGGGTGGATCTGTATGGGTTGTTTTTAAAGACAATGTATATCTTATATTAAGAATAGCAAATCAGCATATAAATCAAAGTAACTTCAATTGTTTCCAATACTAGACAAACAACTGTGACAAAATTGATGAAATTCATTTCCTTAAAGCCATTTACGCATCTACTAAACTTCAATAATCTCCCCAAGTATCGATACACAAGTGCAATGGTTAAATATGATCAGAGAAATTAAAAAAAAAGAAACTAAATACTTATAAACAATAAATTATTCACTTTTATGTCATTATTAAGCCTTGCATATTTTGTACTCGCGAATCTTCAATTAAACAATAGAAAATCAATATGATATTGTGAATATAAAAGCAATAATACAATTACTTCAAAACAATAAAATTTTAACAAAATGCTTGATCATTCTATACATAAAGTCCCATTGCATTAATTTGCATAGTTGAATTTAAAATAGAGAAAGTGAGATATATTTTACAAAGCTTTTGCAAAATTAAAAAGTTGGCAGCTTACTTGATTAATAGAATGTAGCTTCGTATAATTTGATTTCTTGAAAGTTTTTTCAGTAAAATCCATTGTAGTATAGATACTTTCTTCGATTGATTATACATTTCATTATAATTTTTATTCTCAAGTATATTTCGAATTTCTTCGAAAAGTTATTTCCCGACATTAATCTTATATATTTTCACAATTAATAGATTATGAGAATCATTTTTAAACGTTGAAGATAAAATTAGTAGCGATGCTTAATGATAAAAGAAACGTGTCTAAGATTCAACATTTTCTTTCATTGCAAAGTCTAATTGGAAGAAAAATCATATACGCGACGTTTATATTTAAATGAAAGTTCCAATAACTAACGATAACTTTCGAGTTTTAATAAAATTTGTATATTGTATTATTTAAAATAATATATATATATATATATATATATATATATATATATATATATATATATATAGTGCGAAAAAAAAAAGATATATATATATAGGGTTCGTAATAAAAGTAATAAATATAAATATTACTTAATTATTTTGTCAAACGAATTTTTAATATTTTTCCTTTATTGTTTTTGCAAACGCTGAAATCAGAGCAAAAGGAATTTTTTCTATATTATTTAGCAACCGTACGGAATATTTCTTTTATGCATAAATATACTAGGAAATTTTGAAATATTATTATTTCATTTTTCTTACCATTCAAGTGTAAAAAATCTTCCCATTCCTTCAGATTATTTATGTAAATTAATATTTATTAAAATTTGCATTACTATGTTATTAAAAGGAAAAAAGAAAAAGAAAGAATATCTCGTCGTTAGCTAGTCGAGTAATTTACCTAAAGTTCTCTTAAGCAGATGCGTATATTAAAAATTTCCCCACATCTTCTTTTAATATAGATTATTCAATGCAGATTGGTCGAGTATCGTATCCACGATACTTTAAAGTGAAATTTCGTCGCTACAAAGATGCCGATACGCCTCACTGATACTTCTTCCTTTCATTTAATTTCTACTTAAACTTTGACACGAAAACCAGTTTTCTTGTCGTGACATACCGTTTCTAGGCAAATAGCTATATTTATAAACGAGTCTGACTTTCGGAACATCAATTGGATAATAGTGTCAGGTACAGTACTGTATCATAAGACCATCAACCTTACTAAGATAACATGATCATCTCTTTGGCAGAAACTTGAAATTTCGACTTTCCCGCAGGAAGTTTCAACTAATATGGACTTTTGGTTGCTTCTCAACTAAGAAGATCGATGAGTATACAATACCTACTACAATATTAGAATTCACAAATATAGAAATTTGTATTAGTATTGATTTAATATTGACAAAATAATTAGAATATGTATATATATATATATATATGTATATGTATATGTATAAAAGAAAATCAAAAGTTCAGAAGCAACTTATGTGTATACACGCACGCATACGAGTAGCGAGCATTAAAATAACATTAATTCCTATTAAATAATAATAATAAAAATAAAAAATATAAAAAAATCATAGCCAAGGCAATCATAAGTTGTTGATTCTTTCTTCACCAAATTTGCAATACATGAGAACACTGCTACACTGTATTTGTCACGAATTTTACAGTTGCTACGTGCGCGCAATATTGTAACCTCCCGATTACGCTTGCATATAGGAATTGCATCTAGCCATTGTCTGAATATTCAATGAGAAATATTATTTTCGTGGCACGATTTTCAGCATATATCTTTCAGCATTGCTGATTGCCCTCAATATGATGAGATGTATATACAGCACAGATGTAAAGCAACATTAAAGAGATTCATTGTCCAACTGAAGCTTCAACACTTTTATTCATACGTGGGCCTATTTTCAAATGCATCCAAATTATTTTAATTTTGCAAGCTATTTATAGATTTCAGTCGCGTATTATTTTATAATTTTTTTTTTTTTTTTTTTTTTAACAATTTCACGCCACTTTAAAATACTAATATATCTACATTTTATCTGATGAAATTTCCAGCCGCTTGTTTATCGATAAAATTGATGCTGAAACATAGATCGATAAACGTAAGAACACGAGGTTACGATCCTTATTTAAGGTGAGCTTCGGTGTGACAGTATTCTTTACGCTATTTAGTCAAATATATGGATGAAATATGCAAAAAAAAAAAAAAAAAAAAAAAAAATAACAGGTCGATAAAGCGCGTGATCCTTGATAATATCAATGTATAAGAAATATTTATGATACTTTGGTTCTTATTCACTGAACAGAATGATGTTTTGTTTGTTTTTTGTCGCCATTTCAAAATATCGATAATTATTTAATAAAAAAAAAAAAACTGTTCGATACTTATTTTATTAATATTACTATCTCATATCAATTATAGTATACAAAAACTTGCTCAAGTAAAAAAATATTCGTTTTTTAAGTAGAAATGATTTTACAAAATGTTTTATGGAATGAATACTTGAGTGAAAGTATAGGCGAATAAATATTTTATAAAATAATTTATTAGCAGAAAGTTATAACAAAATTTTCCCACTAGCCTCCAGGGTAGCATCCGGCGTACGCTCATTGAAATCGGACAGGCTTTTACATTATTTACATGATGCTTAACAATTGAAAATTCAAATTCACTTCAAAGTTCTACTAATCAAAATGACTTTCATTATAGTAATATAAATATATGAAATACAGTATATGAGACAATATAGGAAACAAAATTTTGTCTATTAATCTTATGAGATTGTTCATTTAGGACAATTCTTATGGAACTTAGAATGTATTATTTGAAGAAAAGCATAACCAGGCGATGCCGATCTTTAATATTTTTGCAATAAGTAATAATATTTGAAATACAAAATTTACGTAAAATTAAAATATGAGGGACGTTAAAAGTTAGTTTTTCCGAATATAATTTGAAAATTTAGCTGGTTCCCTTTATTGAAAATTGGATATTAACTTGCTCGAGTAATTTTAAAAATTGAAAATTTGCACATATTTTAGGGCAAAACTTATCTTTTCGAGCATTTCAAAATTTTTCTAAATAACCATTCTTATTTTTACTATCTAAGTGTATTTGGGTGCCTTTGTAAAAACTAAACCTAAATATTCTATTACATTGGAAATGATTATATAGTAATCTTATATTGTAATGCTTTTCCATACTCAAATTGAATTAAGCTGTGATAAAAAATTTAATTGAACATTATTGATTATATTTGATTACATGATGAATTTATACTGTAATGTCAATAGTCATTTATAGAAATCAATAGAAAATAAAGAAAACTTTACTTGCACAACTTCATTGTATGCATTGAATTCTTTGTTTTGAAACTACCAACTACTGATGAAAAAAAAAATAATTAAACTACTCGTTAAGTAGTACATGTTTCATGAAAAAGTAAAAATTAACATAAAATTTACAAGATAATTATTGGTTGTTAATTACCCTAGAAATCGTTAAAAAAAAAAAAAAGTCTATTATCATATAAATTCGAAGCCCATAATTTATATCTATGTTGGTTATAAAAATTTCTTTGTTTCCAAAGATTATATAATGTAATATTTGCACCTATAATATGTGAATTTTGTCAATTATTTATAAAAGAACTGCATAAAATATTTATTCACTTGACGAATTAGGTAAATGTTGAATCGTATTTAGTTAATTTCTATAAATAACATTATTGACGTTTTTATCTATATTTGTTATTAATATATAACTTGCAGTTACACAATTTGTTTAAACAATTTCTTATCCTTTAAAATTTATGTAAATATTTACCTAAAAATAATAAAGTTCTAAATTTATAAAATGTTACATAAAAATGAGATAAATTTTACATGATTGAAAAAATGAATTTTCATAATTATTGTTTTTAAAAAATAATATTATGCTTAAAAATTGTTAAACAATCTTTGATTGAATTCTCCAAATATAATTCGAGATAGTATGACAATTAAATACCTATTAATAAGCATTTTATAAAATAAGAATTAAATTTATTATTTAAAGTATAAATCTAGAATATAAATATTCACTTAAAATTAATTAGCTCCATTATTTCTTTTTCTTTTTTCTTTTTCATTATTGTGCTTGATAATATAATAGCTTTATTATTATTATTATTATTATTTTCATTGTAAATAAATATAACAATAATTATATTCGTCAAATAAATTTAGTACGATATACACACGTCGTATGTGAAAGCATGTAAAAAGAATTTTAAATAATTTTGACGTTAAAAATTAATGCACTAGCAAGAAATAATTATAATATAAATAAATTTCGTGAAATTACTAATTACTCAATATATAATTGCTAACGATATGTTTATTGAAAAATTTATATTTATTGTATTTTTATACATTGCCGCATTTTTTAAAATATATAAATTTAATAAATGTAAAATCTTTACTGTACATAGTATAATTGTAGGATATTACTTATGTTGGCGGTGCAGATGCTTTATACGTATGCGTGTATTATGGATCGTAAGAAGATTAAAATTCATTTATAGGCAGAAATTTAATGCGTAAAATTTTTAATAAAACATTAAATGTAATTTTGTTGTTGTTGTTGTTGTTGTTGTTGACATTACAAAGCCTTAAGAATAAATAAACAATATAAAAATAAGTCACTTACAAGTCACATTCTTACTATCTCGCCGATACTCATTTATATAGTTATTTAAGACTATCAATTCTTTATGTCCATGGAAATAGTAAATAACATCATTTTAAAGATGTAAATTATTTACTGTCAATTACCTCCATTCGGCAAATTTTATCACTTTTCAGGGAATATGAAATGAAAATGTATTGAATATATTTAAAGATAAGGGTAATTTTTTATATTTTTCATTATTGATACGTCTAAATGTATTTTATGATCTATATTTTACTGAAATAACAATAACAATAAAAAACTTGTGAAAATATTTTTTTGTCATATAACCATGACGATAAAATTAAAAATGTACATTTTGCATGAAATTTAAGTATCTGACTGAATACTGAAAAATTACAAAACTAATGCAAGCTTATGCATACGCAATAAACATAATAAAATATAATCATAATATTTTACTATTATAATATTTTAAAGATAATAAGCGTTATACATGAATAACTATCGTACTCATTATCTTGGAAAAAAAAAAATATTTAATTTATCGTGTATTCATTGAATGTCTACTTGTACTTTATTATATTTTAATGCTCATGCTGACTTCAAACTTATATACATATTATTAAAAATTTTAATGAAATACGATTACATCTTAATTATGATTTATTTTTCATACTAATAATTTCTAATGTACAATTCTCGTAATGTCTTATATATTGGATGAACATGAAATTTATTAAATAAATTGCAAGTTAAGGACTAAAATAGTTATTCATACATGACATTCATATAGTCGGAATATCGCGATATTCAAAATATTTTTATCTTAATAAATTATAATAAATTTTTTAATGCATTTTGCATGAAATTTAAAAAATTTGTCATTCCGAAATTTAATAAAACATATTTATAAAATTGCAATTTATTATTCTTGAGTCAGTTTGACGATATATTGTAAAAGCATTATATTAATAATTATAAGAGAGCATTTTGCAATTACTGTTATATCATTAAATGCTGAGAATGAAAGGTACATAGAGTAATTGTGACCTTTTTCTGAAAATTCATTTGTATACAATTTTTATGCGACTACTTTAAATTACTTTAAAATCATAATTAATAGCGAGTCTATTGCTGTATAAAAATTTTATTTAGCGAAAACAATAAAATTGAAATTAATGGAAATAGTTATTGTAAAATTGGCATCTTTGTAATTCACATCATTTGCAGCGATAATAATATTTTATCATAATATTTTATTGCAATTATTTCATAAAAGTTCAATCATCATAAAATATAATGAATATATCCGAGAGAAAAGGCTTTAAATTGTTAGTTAAAAAAAAAAGAAAAGAAAAAAAAGAAAGTCAAATCAAAGGTATGTAAAATAACTTAATGAAACGCGCTCTTATCCACTTTGCTACAAGTTACAAGTTTAATTTTAATTTTTCATTGTCTTGGAATAATTGGATTAATCCAATAATTGGCGACAATGTCTCGCAACTATTCGAGAAAGACAATGATTCGTTTATATCGAAATTGTCGTTTAAAAGTAAAGTAAATCTTATATAATTAGTATCTTGTATTCGTAGACACTTACATATTATTGTATTAACAACAAATAAACATTAGATTATTTTCCATTATACGTAAGTGCACTTCAGATGTAATACGACGATCGAGCACCCTATAAGCAAATATAATTATTGTAAACGCGTTAAAGATAAAAATTTATTTATCAAATTACGTTGTATCGAATGTCGTTATACTAATTGTAATATTGGCCCATTAGAGTGGGAAATATGATTTCGTTCGATGAATTACCAGCCGTAAGAGTAAATGTATAAAATGATTGCAAAGATACTTGTTTGCAAAGCTTACTTTCTGATACTTTGCTGAATTTTATTAATTCCCTGCCATAATTTTAATAACCGAATTTTTTCGCGACAACTCGAAGGCCGAATTTCGCAACTCTCGTCGCATTCAAGCAGCACAATATTTTAAAGCGAAAACACTCTCTCTCTCTCTCTCTCTCTCTCTCTCTCTCTCTCGCTAATTCGATTGGTCGTGTGGTGGCTTGTCATCGTTCTCCATCAACAATTTTTATAATTTCCTCGATATTTATACTACGTGGACACTTTGCTCGAGCGCATAGGCGTCCGCTATAGTCAATCTCACATTAAATCGACCGTTTCGATGTTGCACGTTTCGTTTAAAAGTCAGCCTCCGCGCCATATAAACTCCACGGCAAAATGCCTCCCCCAATCAGCGGCCAAAGCCAAGCGAACGCACATCCGAGGAAACATAAAACACCGTTAATCGCACTCGAAGCACATTTAACGGCCATCAAAGTACTTAGGGTAAACACACACGTTCAGAACGATTCATCCTCTAACAATTGCCATCGACGCGAAGGTCAATTAGGCATCCGAAGATTAGACCCAGACGTGAGCGGACATGGAGCCACAACGCACCTGCATATTACAAAGCTCCTTGTAATAATGACGGAGACACGTTATCTCGTGGGGAGACCGGGCCATACGCCTCGACACCACCGAGGGAATGCATCCGAGATCGGGGATCAATGCGTGACGCCACGGGAGTTGCCCCGGCCGCGATTTTGGCGGCGATCCCTCAGGCAACCGAATACGAGTATCGCCGCACTGGTGCATTCGACAATTGCGCGCCTCGATTCGATCTCGCGAGCCTCATCCGGGCGTTGATAATATGGGGGTGTACGACGAAGGGGAAGGGATGGGAAGGGAAGTGAAGGGTGGTTGGAAGGGTGGTGGGAATCGGCTGGTGGTGAAGGCGGGGGGAGGGGGGTTATAGATGAAGCGTTTAGTATTCTTAGGCGTTGGTGGGAAGGGGGCGGTCAAAAATTTTGTGTGACGGGAGAAGATGAAATATAACATGGGATTTATAGGGGCATTAAATGAAGGGAAATAAACATATACTTGCATGATTGGCAATATGATTTGAATTTGAATAATAGGTGGCTTGTATAATTAAGCAAAGTCTAGTGATCGACAGCTAGTGAGTACTTGGTTCGGTGAAAGTGAAATAGAACTAAGATTCGGCTGGCTTTCTAGGAATTGGGGGTGATACATGTTAAATTTGATGCATAATTAGTAGTATTATCCTATGGAAATTTACGTAAGAATGTTACTTCGCGTATCATATCCACCTACTTTACGGTCTTTTCTTTCGCTTTAATTAGAGTGGAACTACCTTCGGTCCCTAACTCTCACTTTCCTCTCCCATTTCGTCCTGCTCTGTGCATTTCTCCCTTAGTAGACACTGTCTTTCTTGTTTTTGCTTATCTCTCGTTCTGCTTGCAGGATTTGCAAAATAAAATGTTAATATTACGAAAACGGAATTTTCGTATAATTAATTTTTACTCAGCGATAAAGTGGAAGTTATGCTCTCTATAAGTTTCGAGAAGTTATTTCGCCGCTAAATCATGATATGCTATATCACTATCATAATGAAATTATCGTACTATTCATTAGAGATACTTTTTTAACATACGAACGTTATATATTACGTGCACCTTATAATTCAAACGAGCGAGACAATTTTTGAAGAAATTAAAAGATTTTTTTTTTTTATTAATTCAAACAATTAGTTAATTATTTATTTGTTTTTTTTTCTTCGTTATTGTAAGCATAAATTACGGCAAACCATCGATGATGCAAATGAAAAGATTTCCATGACAGTAAAATTCGAATAGATACTTAAACAATTAGGTTATATTTATTACTGGATGTGTGATATTTTTAAAAATTATGTAAATTTCGTGATTTCCACATTATATCCATAATACATAATTCGATAAAAAAAAAAGTTGAAAAAACAATCAATCACTATTAATAATGAAATACTTTTCCGATTTATGTCTATCATAATATAAGAATATCATAATAATATAATATAAACGGAAAAGTAAATAAATGTTCATCAATCTTATGTAGATGAAAATCAATCTAACGCTTAAATATAAAGTTCGAAAAAAAAAAACAAAAACAAAAACAAAAACAAAAACAAAAAAAAGTTAAATTATTCTCGATAAGATTTTTCAACTATTTCTTACACGTACATGTAAGTCGCCAAGGCGATTGCATTGAAAATATTTTATCGTTTTCTGGCTTTATATAACATACGAATATAGACAGCTTAAATAGCTGCTGTAAATAAATAAAGTGGACAGTCGTTAGCTAGTAAAAACGTTAAATAACGATCGTGAGTAATCTCACATTTTTAGTGCCATCTAGTATTCAAATTCATTTGTATACATTAAAAAGAGAAAAAATGATGTATCGCGCGTATCTGAATTTATGATTGACCACTGTGATCAACTGATATCAGTGGATGAATTCCCATTCATCTGCGAATGGAAGATATCTTGCCGAACTGCCGTTTCGTAATATCAATTTGTTTCAACAATCGCGTGAACTATTTCATGTTTTATAAAGCAAAATAAATGTAGATACTCTCCATCAGAAACTTACGATATAATGAGATTAAGAAATTTATGATAAATATGGTTGGCAAATATGTCAAATACTTTTATAGTGTATTACATGCTTGAAATATTCCATCAAATATAATATTTTTAATCTACAAAAATTTCTAACGATTTCTTTAATCTATTTTGTATAATATTTATATGCGAAATGTTGCCGGTTTATTTTAATTAAAAACACTTGTCTATCAATTCTATTAGAATGATGGAGGCGTAGGTAGGGTAGAATGTAAAATTAAATAATTTCGTAAAATAGGATGTTGAGAAAATGATATGGATTATCAACTTTATGCAATAATAAACATTAACAAGTTATTAAATATATTTAATCGAATTATTTCGAAACATTATTTAGGCTAATTTCATACAAATCTTAACTATGCGAAAATTGTTCTAATTTCCCTTATTTTCTCTCGTACGAATAAATACATACTTAAGGAATTTCACTTATTGAAATTAAGTTATTGTTATTATTCGGATAAGATATTTTTAATGGGAATAATCTCTTTAAATTAGAATATAATAGTACTCCACGTGAAAGTTATATAATATATCAAATGAAATATTAAATATTCGTTGTTGTGTATAACGATAAAGATGTTCGATCTCTTGATTATTAAATTTAGACAAAACTTAATTTTTACTTTTTAAAATTTTATTCGATTCTACAGTCATTGGGCATGAGAACTTTGTCATGTAATAAACATATATTCCATGTGATTTTTCTAAAATTTTATCCCTTTCACTTTATAGAAGTAACGTAATTTTTATATCAACTTAAAACAAATTCCAATAAAATATAATAAAATTTTTAGATTTTACTTCATATTTTTATAATGCTTTTCTATTCGTTGCAAAAGAAGAAAAAAGAAAGAAAAAGACTAAATTCTAGAAATTTTCACCTATTTATATATTTAACCATTTACGTGTATAAAGTTTTAATATTTTTGTAATATAATTTTTAAATTTAATCTTTCGTTTAATAGTAATAATAATAATAATAATAATAATAATAATAATAATAATAATAATAGATGAATTTTAGATAGTTTATAAAATTATCTTTTTCATAATAGTTTTAAACGACTGTGTGAGGGAAGGGGCCGAGGGGCCGAGGGGGCGGAAGGTTAAAAGCATCAACCTTATCAGCTGAGATTATTTGAAATATTAATTTTTGAAAATAAAGAATTTTAGAACACGTATATCGTAATGGAGAATGAGTTTGCATAGGTTTAGTAAACTGCATTAGGAAAAAGACTTCTGTATCACTTAATATTATCAAAGTAATTAAATCACGTTAGTCAAGATAGACCGTACATTTATCTAGACTATAATGCAAAATCGTAAAATAGCATTTATTAGTCGAGGTGGAAGGCACGAATGCAAAGGATTCCCATACTTAGTTTAAGATCTAGATAGGAGAACCATTGGGAGGACGAAATTAGAATGGCTTTAAAAGAACTAGGACATTGATATTAACTTGGACCAATTTCAGGATATCATATAAGACAAAAAATAAAAAAGTCCGTTTCATACTTTATAAGATCAATGAGATAACGGAGATTGAAAGTATATTGAAAGATGTATTTTGTAATTATAAATATTGATTTGATTAAAGCTCATAATTGAATTCGTGAATTTTCTCTTTACAACTAGGAGCGATGCGATATATGTTGTATACTTTGTTTTAGCCTCCACGTGACAATTCTTTATTTTACGCATTCGTGTTTCAAATATATGCTTATCGATTGCATTTTTAAAGATTTTGAAATATTGCATTGTTGGTTATTTTCGTAATGTTACTCGAAGCGTTAATGCGAGGTGATTTACGCAAAAACTTTGTTGTCGTGGCTAAGGAATCAAAAATTTTGTTCAAGATCGCGCCTACACTATCGATCCGTCACTATTAAATGCTATTAAAGAGGAGTGCGAGAGAGAGAGAGAGAGAGAGAGAGAGAGAGAGAGAGAGAGAGAGAGAAAAGTGACGAGAAAAAAGGAACATCGCCAAGCCAAAGTAGATTCGTTTATCAGAGGCGCGTTTATGCCGAATTAAATAGCATCGCTTGCTGTATCATCGACGTGAAAGTTTAAATGGCATTTGCATTGGCCATGGCCGATCATTCCGATAGATTATATTAAGCGCATTATCAACGACAGTTCGCGCGGGGCGACTGTAAAAGTGCAAAACAGATAATAACGAATAGATCGAATTCCCTGGCGACCGATGCCGTGGTCTGGCTCACCTTCACCCTGCCCCTTACGCGCGACCGCTTACCCGCACACGCACAATCGCGCCAATGCCTGTACACGCACCCGCGCACAACTCACACAATGCGCGCACAAAATATTGCAAACGAGGATTTGATTCGCACGGTATATAATTCACTGGCAGCAGCTAGAGGCAGTCCGGCGTCACAGAGGCTGAAGAACACGATACCGTCGGCTCGTAGTAATAATGAAATCTCCCGTTTCGGCCGCATGTAAATCAAAAGCCCCGAGAGACTGCGCCAGCATTTGCTAATACGCGCACATGTGTTAGTGCGACCGATGCACACATTAACATGAGCCTGCAATCGAATCTCTGCATTTTGCGTACGCACTTACGTACCGTGCACTTGGCGACTACGACGGGGTGCGGTGCGTTGCGAGGTTGCAAGTGGGGTAGCGGAGGAGGTGATCGGGGTGGTGGGACGGGGGGGGGGGGTAAGTACACGAGGGAAACGTTTAAGGAGGTTGATGCATTGCGTCGCATTGGGGAAGGATGTACTTTACCCCCACCTGCGCTCGCCCTCGACTTTTTCCCGCTCGAGGCGCATTCCGACGCTCGATGCAAACGATCTCGCTTTTTGCTTAAGATTTTCCAACGAGGCGTGAAAATGTCTCGGCGCTCGGCTTTCACGCGCTAACAAAACCTCTCGACTGCTTATTTTCACTATTTGTTTTTTTTTTTGGTTTTTTTTTTTTTTTTTTTTTTTTTTTTTGTTTGTTCTCGTTCGAGTTTTGCCCAATAGTGGCCGACTTTTGGCTTCCAAAGTACATTCGTCGGCAAGAAAATTATTATTATTCGGCATCCGAGGCCTTGGGATTTGCTGGCTAATCGCTTCCGTGTCGGCAAATTTCATTTCAAAAAGAGGATGATTTAAGCGAGGGAGAAGAAATGGCATTATATTTACTTTAGCTAATGTTTTGCTTAATGTGTGGCTTTTTCAATACGGCTGCCGCTGCCTCTCATGCGGAAAAATCACTCGTGCTCACTTTCATTGCACACACGCGATCTAATTTGAGTATTTTGTGTACCGTTATAATAGCACGCCTATTTTTATTCGAGTAGACGAGTAAACATTCGATTCAAATGTTCCTTCGGCAAGGGGTGGAGCGACCGCATCTGTTTGCTTATGGGGTGTGCTCGTAATTTATTCATGCGCTTGCCATTGTTTACGTTATGGGTTGTTATGATTTAACGCGTGAAAATATCGATGTTGCATTTAGTATTGGTCGAACTATTTTTTATGATTATTTTGTGGGGGCTTGGCCGTTGAAAAATTCGAAGAGAAAATTGGTATGGAGGAGAGTCGGTGAAAGGCGCGGGGATTGTGCATTAACGATACACCACGCGGAGGCAGCGATGAAAATGGACAAAAATCGACGTAAAAATCGGCGATTATTGCTTCGTACGTGTCAAACGGCGCTATGGCCTTATAGCGATGCCTGGTGAACTGAAATTTAACATGTAGTAAAGTTAGTTTGAACGTTATCCTTAAACAAATATTTTAGCTTAATGTTACGGTAATTACAAATAGGCCATAGTTTTCCACTTTTACTACTAATAGGAGCTTACGATTGATCACTTCGTTATTTTGATAGTGTAGTAGTGCGGCCTATGGTAATGCGCGAGGCATCCAACACGCGAAATGTGCTGGTGATCCAGTGAACTAAAAATAATCCGTAGCATAATAAGTGGAAACGTAATGACTACTATGGCTAAATAAGCAAGCTGAGCGCCATAATTATTTCGTAGAGAGTAAAGAAAGTACTGTTGCTTGTACTTGTAGTTCGTTTAGGGTAAGGGAAGAAGGGTGCGATGCATTGGATAGAAAGACTTTTTCTTCTTGCTTTATTTTTTCTCTTTTTGCTTGCTTGTCTTGCATAGCCGTTAAATCGTAATGAATATTCATTTGTTATCGATCAAAAAAGAAAAGAAGAAAAAAAAAACTTTGGAATGCATGCGAATGATATAAAGTTTAAACGTGTGATCTTTCGTTGGTTTACCAAGGCAAACACTGTATTATTTTTTCATTCGTTTTTTATTTTTTATTTGCCCTTTGTTCCAGAAAACTCTATACACTTCAAATCTCAAATATTTAATTAGCAATTACACATGCATTCGATCTCGTCAAACAAAAAAATGATATTGTATTAAATGCAGCTTTTATGAACTTTCATCTCGCCTTGTCGACGTACTATGTAATCAATACAAATTAATTATTTCCTTATACTATCATTTATGCGATAAAGAGCATTTATTGCATCCATAATTTATCAGTCAATATAATTAGCGTGCAATTGATGGCGGCTTTTTATTGCATCACTATTTATTTATCGTAACTCGTCGTTAAATTATCGTAAAACGATTATTTGGATAAATTCGTTAAAAAAAAAACTATGGAATGAAATTTGTTATAGTATGAAAAATATCCGTTGAAAAGCTCAGGATTATATCAGTTTATTGGTCGGGTAATTTGAAAGGGGCGTAGGGGAAAGCTTGAAATAAGAAACTGGAGAATAAGCGCCGTATTTGCGTATACATTGCAAACGAAGGCAAACACGTACACACACTCACGAACATGTAATATACAGACATGTGTATATCATTAAGTCGAGTCGCATGATATCGCGCGCAGTCCCGACTAGCTTCACCACCCACCAAACAAAATGCCACTGTTCTGCATTATCGTCATTAGGGTTTACCAAGAGGCTAAAGTCCGAAACAATTTCCGGGGATCTCGGTGATCGCGACGTGCCGCATCCGAATAAGCGTTGCTAAGCCAATCGGACGCTACGAGAAAGGAGAAAGCTACGCTTGGGCTAGTAAGGGAGACTCACTCGCAGAACGAGTGCATTCATCGGCGGTCGTTAAAGGCCATTAGCAGCCGATGAACGCAATGAGGCCCTTGCGCCGCCTTTCGCGGAAGTGCGCACGCGAGGCATTCGAGTAACGTTGCCGGCCGACCGGCCAGGAAGTCTGCGGAGCTCGAGTTCCGCGAGGCTGGGCCTCGCGTCATTTTCTCGAGCAGCGATGCGACGTCGACCGCCAGCCCTAATCCACCGCGCTACATTCGAATATTCGCACGAGTACGGAATGCGGCGGTGAGTGGAGCGCCGGCAAGTGGGGACGAAGGGAGTGGGGGTTGGGGGTTTGGGGAGGAGGCCGGTGAGGAGGAGGAGGAGGAGGAGGAGGAGGGGGAGGGGGAGGGGAGAAGGTGGCGTGCGAACGAACAGCCGATGCCCAAGCTGACGTTCATCTGCCTATGTAAATCCAGAGGGCTGTAAAGAGCCTTCTCTCGCCCCCGCACCTGTTCGCCAGAATATAAAGTCCCGAGTGCTTGTCGATCCCCGACCATTGGCGCTCCTTCCTGATTTCACACACGCCATCGCTGTATTACGTGGGGATTAAGGGAGGGAATCGGTTAAGTATACTCGGCAATCGTGCAGCCCGACGACCTCGGAACCTCACACCGGCGGCCTTTTATATGCATGCGATGATTAGGTCGATGGGTGGGTGAATACGTACGTGAAAATTGACGCCGCTCGAGTGTTCCTACGTTCCTCTTTGTTCCTTTTGAGCGTCCGATGTGCCGTCTTTGCTCTAAATGTCCGTCTCTTCGTCGAGGTGGCATTTCGTAGGGATCGAGCGAGAGGGGGCGATAAGCGGATAAGAGCCGTAGAGAAGAATAACGAGTGGATGTTAAGCGTGAACATTGCGCGGAGAGTAACGAATGTATCGGATGTCTGTTGCTGCAGTGAGCTTTGTCAGGTCGCGTGGCTCATGACTTTTATGACTTTGCGTACGGCTAGACTCCATAAGGTAACGATCGACAGGTTTGGGAGATATCGTATCGCATCTGGCGATTTATTAATATTTGCGTATGTTTTGGAATAGTCAAATATAGGGTGAAATGCCGCCAAGTCATTATGCAATTAATAATGAAATTAAGTCCAATTGGTTGGTTTGTGATGAATCGAGGCCGTCTAAATCATGTCTCACCCTCTTTCTCGCCATTGGCCGCCATATTTTTATCACACGAATTGCGAATTCCTAAATTAAATTCGGACGATAGCGTGCCACGTAAATTTTTTTCTTCCCTTGAAATAATACTGCAGTCGCGGATTTAGATGCAAGTAGTTCGCACACGCGTCCTAGGTTTATCATATTTTTCGACTGAATTCGTATAATGTACCTAGTTTTTATACATACCTATTTCCCTGCCACTGTCGACGATTTAACGTAATTTCAAGAAACGCTCGAGCATTCGGATACACTTACTTACACCACCACCATGTAAGCATAAAGAATTACGATTTTTTTATGAATTTAGATTAACAGTGGAAAGAGAAAAGATTTTTAACAAGTTTATAATCCGCGTAGCGATAAAATTGTAAAATATATTTAATTTAAATACGACTAAAATGCAAGTTGTTTTTTTTTATTTATTTTATTTATTTATTTTTTTTTTTTATATAGAATGCGACGGGTTTATCGAATTCGAGTTTAGTAACAAATGATGTTTCGACGATTGCATACACTTTCAGTTTTATGGGAAGTTCAACTTTAGCTTATTAAATGTTAAACTATAAACTATCGTATGAGAGTGTATGTTGTTGTTATAACAAGCAGATGACAAAGCTTATTTGCAAGATTTCGTTAGGCATTTGTATGCGTGCGATGTGCGCGTGCAAATGCATTGTACATTGAGGGATATTTTGAGACGCATACACTACTTGTAAATGAATAGTCAAATGTTTATGATGTTGATATAGAAGAATCCCCGTTTTTCTTGGTATATTGAATCATTCGGGTGTTAAAAAAAATGTTCAAAATGCTCATTGCTGCACTGCTGACGTTTTATGACTGACCAATTTACGATCACATTTTACTCGAATATAAAGTACGCCGTAGCGTTGCATTAGTTTTTATAAAAATCAATTAACTAATGCACGCACAGGTACCTTTTATGAAACGATATTTACTCAAGTGCCGTGCCATTATAATAATAATAATCATTAAACGAATTTCTGCTTGTTAGTCAAAAACTTTTTCAAACTATTTTCTAAATCGCAATCTATAAATTGACGTGTTAAAACTATAAAATTGTCGGCAAAACTTTGCCCTCGTAAATGAGTTCAATGTCCGATTGTCATACTACACCAATTAATTCGATTTTGTCAAAGAATACGGTTTTGCAAATTCGGTTAAAAATTATAAAGCTTAACTTAATTACAAGCTAATAACGAGTGGATTTTTAAGTAATTTTAATAGCATTTCATTATTATATGGCGATTATTAATTCGAATAAGCCTTCCTTTACATCACCACTGACACTTTTCTTGAATTCATAATGTATTTTTCATTAGTAATTACTTAATTTCAAATATATTTTTCCAGATTTTTATCATTGTCGTGGTTATTCTTAGTAGACCACATAAAAAAATAAAAAATAAAAAAATACAGCAACGAATTTAATTAATTTATCAGGTAATTAAACAGAAAAGTAGTAATATTAGTCGCATGAGAATTATTGGTTATTTTCAATTATTTAAAATTTACTTGTTAATATTGAAAATATCTCGTTTAAGGTAAATAATATAAATTATGGTATTACCAACGCTCTGCATTATTTCCAAATACTTTAGCTTTCAATATGTAATCATCGTATAGGAAAAAGATTGCCGAAAATTATTTTCTTTTAAGTAACAGCCAATAAACATTTTTTTTTCAGAAAAAAAATTTTCATCCAACGAAACAGAAATTGTCCTTTTTTTTTGTTTTTGTTTTTGTTTTTGTTTTTGTTTTTTTTTTTTTTTTTGTTTTTTTTTTTGTTTTTGTTTTTGTTTTTGTTTTTGTTTTTTTTTTTCAATACTTTTTTTTCCCTCCTATATTTATGGATAAGGTTAATTTAAATATTCATTTTATATGTGAAAAATCTATCGTATTTATAAAAATGACGAAACGAATTTTATTCAAATAAAACTGATGCTCGTGTTGCTGGCTTATTTCCTGTAGCGTACAAATTGCACATATATTTATCAACAATAGTTGTTAATTTGAAATTTGATAATTAATGCTCGCACTAGAAATCTGTAAAATGCAGAAAGTTTAATAACATCTTCTTTAGAGCCTTCTCGATAGTTTCATAAGTCTATTTCAAATAATAAATACTTTATACCGAATATTACAATATTTCACGGTATTTCATAAGGAATTCAATAATGATAGACTTTTTACTTTGAGTTTCCATTATATTACTACTAAAGAAGGAGTATTTTAAATTAACTATCGACTTGAAGGTTGAAAATTGTTGCTTGCGTGAGTGCGTGCGTGCGTGCGTCCGTGTGTGCGTGTGTATATATATCAATGTATTCTGATACTCTTTGAAGTTATTTTTATATTAATGTTCTTGTATATTTTTAAATTATCTATGCTTCTAGTATTACGTAACTATATATATATATATATATATTCATTATATTAATAGAACGTAATTTATAATCCAAATAAAGCATACGAGTGTTCATTATTGTGAGTAAAAACTAACATTCTCATACTATAATTTTCATTAATCGATTAATTCTATTTCCAGAACTTTGTCATTTTAAAACAGTCGGTTGTCAAGTATAATTTTTGGTCAACGATTTTCATTTAAAAATATCCATAATTATATTGCAATTTCATAATTACTTTAATTCACTCGCTACTGAAAGTATATACATATCAAGGCATAATGCGACTTCTCTTTTCAATTTACTTACATCCAAAGTCGATGAAAACTCTATAAACCTGTAAAATAAGTTACAATCGTACTTTGTCCGTTCATTATATTAATATAGAAAATTAATTTTTGTATACAAATATTATCGGTTCGCTATAATTATCAATAATATTCTAACATAGTAAGTTAATGTTATTACAATAGCTACTACTATTACTACTAATAATGATAATAATTGTAAAAGAAAAAAAAAACAATAATAGTAGTATTGATAAGAAGAGAAAAAAGAAAGTGTAATTAACGTTTAAATAAAGGTTGCTAGCCAATAAAAAGGATATAATTTCAATAATATTCCATTAAATTTTTGTGACATCGGATATACTGGAAAGATCCATTGACTGGTGGCGCACAGGAAGTCAAGTTAAATTTTACAATCGCTCATACGATTATTAAACGCACGAACGAATACGCCATTATTAAAAATATTATCTTTAAAATAATAATGAGATACGATAGGCCTGATGTTTTTAAACGTATGAGGTTTAAAACAATAACATGTTAGTTGTGGCGGGGGGGGGGGGGGGGTTGTAAAGGTAAAGTCTCCTCTTAAGTCTCAATTGATTATCAAATAACTTGAAAATATCAACGGTCCTTTGAATAATAAGCCAGTTGGAAGAAACGACACCTTCCTCGCGCCTCTTTCAAACGCGTGGAAATTTCAAGGACACGAGTCTGGTGGCATTTTTTAATTCAATTGTTTACATTGGCATCGAGACAAAGTACAATGCCAGATAAGACGACTCTTTGTCGCGGGTGGGGCCACCAAGTTCCATTCCAGCCAAGCTCTATTCGTAACATTCGCCAGGACAAACAACAAGACGAGGGTGATGGTCCGGATTAAAAATGTCGCGTACAAGTGCCGCAAACTCTCATAGTCCATTAAAAGATTAAAACTTTGTAGTAGCGGACAACGCGACATGCGGGCTGAAATGTCGTAGTTTTGGCAGTTGGGAAGCGCCCGAGTGCCGCTCGCCTCGAAAAAGCCACCTTAACCGCAATTGGAATAACAGCAGCAGCAGCAGCAGCAGCACCTGTGCTTGTTCGGCTACGTTTACCCCGTAGCCGGCCTCCTCCATTCTTTAAAAACCGCCGGCAAGAGGTCGCAAAAGCCTCCCGTCGTGTCGGGGCACCTCGTCCACCGAGCTCGGCCCTGGCCGCGATCAACAAGTTGTCGGCGCTCCGCACCGGTTCGTCGGCGTGAGTCTTGCCGCAGCGTTGAAGGGCGAGGAAGGGGGTGGTCGTTATTCCCGCTCTCTCTCTCTCTCTTGCTCACTCCCTCCTCCGTCGCATATTCTATCACTCACTCTCTCTCTCTCTCTCTCTCTCTCTCTCTCTCTCTCTCGTTCAAACATTGGGCGCGAGAGAGCCGAGAGAGCGGGGTCGCTCGAAGAGGGGGTGGAACGCCGTAGCGCCCGGGTAAGAGAGACGGCGATAGCGACGCTCCGGCTCTCCCTCCATCGCGAAGCCGAGCATGCTTGCGTGCGTGCGTGCGTGTGTAAAAGAGTGAGAGAGTACGCGCACTCTTCCCAAGCCGAGCGAGGAAACCGATCCTCTAATCCACCTTGCGCTCGAATTCCTGATTTCCCATCGTACCCCCTCTCTCAACCGCCCCCGCGCTACACCGACTCGCTCACTCTCTTTTATACGCCACGGGAAAGCCCGAAGAAAATTCAAAACTCGCTCCACGGCGCGCCGTCGACTGTCCCCTGTGCGCTCTTTCCGAATGGCTCTGGCGTCGGGGAGGGGGAACAGACTCGCAGGAGAACGCCGCGTCCCCGCCCCCTCTCGCCCTCGCTCCCCCTATCCAACGTTCACGCTCACGCTCTCCTTCTCCCTTTCTCCTTCCTCTCTCTCACTCCTTCTCGGGCGGGTCGTATGCTCGCTGCACACACGCTCTTCAAACTTGGAGCTTCGAAAGCGGCTAGTTGGCTAAGCGGCGCCCGTCGACGAGCAACTGCTCCGCGCGCTCACTATAGCCCCGTGTTTTCTTAAATCTCCTTCTCTTCCTCGCTCGCTCCTTCACTCCCCCTCCCCCGCTCCATCTTACGTACGCACAACGACGACGTGCTTTCTCGGCGCGGCAGAGCAGTCTTCTCCAATCTCGCGCCCGGTCGAGCTAACCGATCGACCGCGTAGCTAACCGGCATCGCGACGATGAGGACGTGCGACTGGCGCACCAGGAGCGCTACCGCGAGCAGTGCAACCTGTCCGCCCGACTCCTAGTTACCCGAGTTCCAGTGTGAAACCAAGGTGTTGGTTGGAGCCGAGCTTAGGCTCTCTCTTCCCCCCTCCCCCCCTTTAACCCCTTCCCACGGCCACCTTCACGGCTATTGGCCCTAGTGTGGTACTCGTAACGAGGGATCGGGCGAGTGTCCAAGAGAGTGCGGGCCGCGGTGGTGCCGATAACGCGCACCTCCAGGAGGAGGCCCGGTCGGAGAGGACGCGCGACCTGTGCCACGGGAGACGGCCCGAGGACGGGGACGGCCAAGGTGGTCGAGGAGGTGAGGAGAGGAAGAAGAAAGAAGAAAGAAGAGGTATGGCGGTGGCGGCGGCAGCGGTGCGGTGGCGCTGGTCGCTGTTGGTGATGCCCCGGGGACGTCGGGCCCGTTGGGCGAGGCCCAGGACGACGATCGTCCCCGGCATTCGGAGGGCAGCATTGTCTTTACTGCTGCCAGTTCTTCTGCTGCTCAGCGCAACAACTCTCGGTGAGTCGAGCGTTTCTTGGATTTCTACCTGTGCCCGTGAGCCTTCCTCGGAACCCTCCGACCCCGTCTCACTGCCCCTCCCACCTTAGCTCCTCGCCCGGACCCCATCCCTCCCGTCCCGCGGCCCAGCTACCGCCGCTGCCGCTACCACCACCACCACCACCCCCACCACTACCACCACCGCCACCGATGCCATCAGTCTCTGTTCGTAAGCCAGCGTAGGCGCATACGCGCTCACGCGTACGCGCGCAGGCAGACAGAGAGAGAGAGAGAGAATCACGAGCGCAGCCGTCGACAACGCACAGAACCGTCTACCCGCTCCGACGTCTCCTTCTCGCGTTTGCCCACCGATTTATCATCCCCCTCTCGCTTTCAGCCCCCCCCGCATTTTTTACCTCTGTATGCGTGGGTCTCAGAGCGCTCTTGGGCCCCTCGACTTGGTTTCCTCGAAGTCGACGAGCGACGCGCTTCGGTAAACGCGGATTTTCCTTTTCCGTTTTTTCTCCTTTCTCTCTAAACACACAGGCACACGCACGCATGCACGCACGCACTTACGCGCAAACAGGCACCTCTCCCCCTTCTCACTCTCTTTCTCTCTCTCTCTCTCTCTCTCTCTATCTCTATCTCTATCTCTCTCTCTCTCTATCTCTCTCTCTCTCTATCTCTATCTATCTATCTCTCTCTGTGTCATTGTTCACCTCGACTCCTTGACTTTGCTGACGTTGCTCGACCCGCGCGTGTTTGTATGTTTGTGCTGGCTTACGAGTTTTCGAGCATCTCGGGGTGAAAGTTGGTGGATGTGTTGCCGTGGGGGTGACCCACTTGATGCCGTAACGCCGAGTCCGAGAGCGAAGGTGTCGGGTGTTGTTTTTGTTGATGATGTGCGAGGCGAAACAAAAGCTGAATGTCGATCTCAATCTCGATGGCCCGTAACTACCCGGACTATATTCCTCCCATTCGTTGGCTCTGCACGCATCGCCGACGTCGTTTTCCACTTTCCGATTTGCTTCATTCGTTTCGTCGTCCTTCGTCGAGAAGTCTTTGATCGCTCGAGAATGGTGTCGGAGAGTGGACAGGACGGCGGGACGCTTTTATAAACATTAAGAACGATTTTTTTTTTCATCAAAATTGCGATGAAACTCCACGTTAGTCGGGGCTGACAAAGGTCTATTCAAAAGTCCCGGCGCTCCACGAGCAAACAGCGTATATATCCGAATTTTTTACATGTCGTGTTTTCATTTCAATTGACTTAAATTTTTTTTACTTTCTTTACACTAATATAATGATAATGCTCGATTGGGCACCAATCGCGAATTCAACGCATCCCCTCAGCAGCAATCCGCGTAAGGTGCTTCCCAACTATGAAATTTAATTCGTACTTATCATCCGCGCCCGATGTCAGGTTGCCGTCTCTTTATAAATATAATCCATAAAAGTGCATAATATACATAATAGTTAAAAATTTCAATTAAATATTCCTGATAACCATGTCGTGAAGTCTCATATGCTCCACTAAAATTTAATTAAATGCCATTATATAATATAAAGGTGACTGATGACATACAATTTCTAGGAATGCACCTCCTCATTAATGCCGTAACCGTGTGTATGTGACTTTAATTTCGGCTTATGGTATGGAATGAGCGAAATACAGTTTTATCGATGACTCGATGAGCGCACAAGCCATGGTAAGAACGCGAATCATCGATGACTCATCTCGACAATTACATTTTCATTTGACATCGCTTTTCCTTATAACCAAACCAAACCACACCAAATCAATCCAATCCAATAAAAAAAAAAAAAAAAAAACAATAAAATAATAATAACATCGCGAGAATATTGTCAAGAGTGCCGTCGATCAAAAAATTGGCCAATTACCTCACTAGCTACTAAAATTTCTTTTATCTAAACCTGGAACGTTACTAAAGACGATTATAGCTTAATGATGCTTGACAATAATCGAGAGATTAGTAACTAATATACTTAATCGCGAATACAATTATCCATAATTATCACAAATTTATAATATTCCGTACGATTGTTATACGCTTTCATAATGAACTGCAAAAGAGTCTCACCAGGATAAAATAACGAATAAATAAGTTAGGATCGTTGCTTGGTGCTTTTCTGCATTAATTTGTTCATTTAAATAGCCAAGTATGACAAAAAGTCGACGAACACATAAGGTTATTATGCAGAGTCGAATTAATCGAATCTTGACGTCATTAACCCGTTGCAATTGCAGTGCACACTCGGGCAAAATGTTTATTGGATACCCGACACAGGTACTTTAGATTGCGAGGATAACTTATTCAACAAAGTAGGGATAATTTTGCTTTTGGTGATTGCGCCATTAGTAGGAAACAAAAAAAAATTGATGAGCTTGCCTTGCATGAAACAATAATGTCTTATAAGGCGCTCTGTTAACAATAAAAGGCAAAACGAGACAAAACAAATAAATCGACAAGTTTTTTTTTGTTTTTTTTGTTTTGTTTTAACATTATAATTAATATTTATTTTACTAAATTCATTTGTATAATATAATAAATTAATACTTTACCGTTAGAGCGATTATAAAGTATGAAAGTTAATAGTAAACCTATATTTCTTAATGTCGTTAATACCGTCGCGATTATGCTAATAAAGCTAAATATAACAATAAAGTTGATGAACGTTAAATTTTAAGCTTCGTGTCCAAGTGCTTAATTAATATCACTTTAATAATACATTAAGGGTGAAATTAGAATTCGATATTTGATCATCACAATTTTTATAATATAATTTTCAATTCTTTATGCTCAGTTAATCGAAAGAATGTTATTTTTATGAAATTTTGAAACACATGGGCGTGCGCACTTATTACTGTCAAAGTTTAACGGAAGATTATTATTTTCGTTATCACAGTAATGCAAAAGAAAAATTATGCCCCCCACCCCTTTTTTTTTTTTTTTTACAAAATACAATAATCATCGTAGTTGAAAAATTCAAAATTTACAATCACAATTTCCGATTAAAAATCAATAATAAATGTTGTAAATAAACTAAAATGTCATTGTTGTTCGAATTGAAGAATAATATCAGCAGCTGTAAATAAGCATTTTTATTAAATTAATTTGTAGTTGTGAGGAAGAGGTGATAATCAGATAGCCATGAAAGATATAAATTTCACTTCGAAACTTAGATTATTATTTTAATTATTTTAATTATTATAATTATATTAAATTAATCCTCATTTTTGAATAATGTAATTTTATGTTCCATCTTTTTGTCTTCCATACAGGAGTTTATTAGGAAGAATTTTTTTTTTTTCTTTTGATGCAAAATTTCTTGAATAAAAATCTGTAGATATGTTGGCATTCATAAAAGGATGCAAATTCATAACACCTTTGATATTTATTAGACAGCTTATTTAAAATGTTCTTGCATTCTTTTTTTTTTTTTTTTATTTTTAAAGCCCCAGAGTAGAGTTGCCTACGGTAACGAATGTAAAATATTATAATTGAAATTGACATTTCGATAAAATTATAGAAAATTAAAAAATACGTTGTTATCAATATACAAATTGCAGGAAAATAAAGTTGTATTATACTTTTCAGTTATTCGTTTTGTTTAAACATTATAATGATCAGTCATCGAAATAATATATAGAATACGGGAAATATGTAGTTGAAATTATTTCATGATTAATCTTAATCAAAGTTTATTGTTAAAAAAATTTCAGAGTATTAATATAACTATTTACCTTTTTTCTATTTAACAAAGTTAAAATAAGCTTTAGTGCCATATTACGCATACTTTGTTTATTCGTGGAAGAAACAAGTGGCTGAGTCATTGATACGAAGATTAAAATTAAAAAATGCCTGATAAGAAATTACGGATATATGTATTGTAACAATAAGAAAAAAAAGAAAAAAATGAAAAAAAAATCGACTGATATTCATAAAGTATAAGTCAACAATATGAATTGCTCGATATGAGTAAATGAATTTATTAGATAAAATTATATTGTAAATTGACATTTACCGAGCGAGATATTTTAGACCTTTAAATATTTCTTAAATCATTGATTTAATGTTTCCATGAATCACGTTATGTGAATTTACGTGCTATAAAGACAGGCGCAAATGTTTAATTTTACTTTTATCATGATATTCCATTTTCAACATTTTCTTCTCATATCGCCTCCATATTACTAAACATACATGACAAATACAATTTAATACGAATTGTTCATTTTGTACATGTAAGTTTAAACAACAGCTAATAATAATAATAATAATAATAATAATAATAATAATAATAATAATAATAATAACAACAACAACAACAACAATAATACTAATACTAATAATAACAACAATCAAAATATAAACAATAATAATAATAATAATAATAACAATAACAACAATAATATTAATATTCTACGAAAGTGTGTAATTAACAGTGCAATAACGGTGCATTTACCAAGTGACCTTTTTACTTGTGTCAAGGATATAAAAGTCACGTAGAAGCGTAAATGTAAAAAAAAATTATTTTACAATTTTAACGAAGAAAAGTTGTTAATTACATAATGAAAGAAAGATTCGTGCTTGCTTGCATGCATGTTTTCCCCCTACATTTTACGTCAACAACATTGTTCGCATTTATTTATCTGAATTGGTAATTTAAGCATTGACTGTCATTTGAAGGATTGAATATTAATGACACCACCCGTCAAAAGCTATAAAAATGTTGTATCTATTATAGGAATTTCTCTGCGAATGAAATGCGTCCCATCGTTACGATAATAGTTTGATTTAATTTAATTAATGCCTCGTTCTATCAGTACTATAAGGATTTATGTCAAAGTTAATTAAGGCGTTGCTTTGCGTCTGTGGCGGAAGATCACGACCGATGGGAGAATTTTTATTATTAGGGAAATTTCTAGTGGTGTGCCAAAGAAAGCCAGGGATCCCTATTCGTCGCATGGGTAATCTCACTGTGTTCCCCACAAGTATCTATGTACTTGTCGTTCTAAAGTCTCTCTTCAACATGGAAAATACCACCCTAGCCCCACTATTTGAAAATGGAGAATTTGGCCTGTGTATGCGGAAACTCTTCTGCCCGTCTGTCACATCTCCGGCACTACAAAATCACTCTAGTTGGTACTTCGTTCTCCCCTCCTCCCTCTCCTTCCCTCTCTCACCCCCCTCCTCCTCCGCAATCTTTTCTTTTGACGCGTCAGTCCCTAACGCAAACGATTAGCGTTGTTTATTTGCCTATGACACGGCTGTTGTCGCAAACAAAGAAAACAAGGATTTTCGTTATACAGCGTTTATGATAAAAGCATCAAGGATTTGTCAATCCAGTTCCAATGTTAATTAATACGTCGATTAGAATTTAACGAGCTGGATCTCATTTTCTCTGCTCTCTCTCTCTCTCTCTCTCTCTCTCTCTCACTCTCTCTCTCTCTCTTTCTCACTCTGCGTGTATGGGTGTGTGTGTGCTTTACCATGCAATTTTCTGTAGCGTTAACAAGAGTCAGCCAATTCCTTTATGCATCGATAAGAACGCATGCAAAATTTCAGCAACGAACGGTAAAGCTGAACAAAGACGAAACAAAAAGGATTTCTCTGCGTCTTGCGTGACGAAAATATCGAGGTTGAAAATGCGGAGTGAATTGTAAAAAGTAAGGTTTTGTTGATGATAAATGCACGTTTGCAATAAAGTTTAGATTAAAGAGAGAGAGGGGGGGGGGGGAGCGCGTGTTGGAACAACGAAGGGGTTGAGGGGAGGTAAGAGTTACGTGTTTTGTTATTATGACATCAACATGGGATTTTCTCCGAAATTCATGGCTCGATTATTAATCCTTATGTATAGAGTTGAACTTTAAACGTTACTCTCTTTTTATTAATCGCTAGTTTTTCACAACGAAATGCCTCATTTCATTAATCCTCTAATAATAGCACTGCACTTACTCGTACTTATTCTTCTCTTTTCGCTTCGCCTTAAGTTATATATTTCCTTCGAAAAGGATTATCCACGCTACCTGAAATTAGCCCCGGAAAGTGCGTAGGCAAGAGCACGCCGTCCCCTTAAAATCGATGTTCCATTGCGAATTGCTTTCATTTAAAAAACTTTCGAGAACGAATTTATTTTTCATCGCTTTTAAATCGCTAACCTAATTGAAAGGCACAGGAGGGGAGCACCAGTCGTTTTAACGTTATTTAATCATTAATGCTTTAAAGCTGACTGCATTTTTCTTACCAGACAGATGATGCACTTTCCCGAGGCGAAAGGTCCCTATCCCTCCGCCCGCCCCGCCCCCATCGCGATGAGTAATTATTACGCCACAAATAGACACAGGCATTTGTTCGCAATTAGAAAAACAAAAAAAGAAAACAACAAAGAACACATTGCTGAGATCAGCGTCGAGTTCGTACTTGAACTCATCATCTCCTTATCAATTTGATAATTATATCGCCTAATGGCATTTTCTCTTGGTGCGTGAGCTTGTTGGCTTCAGTAGCGCAGCATGTTAGGGGTGCGGTGGGGGAGCGAGGAAGGGTCTCGGAGGTTAAAAATGCCCGTTGCTAATGGAAGGCTGGCATGCATCGGCAGACGAGTGCGTGCACCACCACTATCTCACAACGAGCAAGTCCAAATAAAAATAGCTTATTTCTCGAATGCAACGGTCGGGTCTAAATGAGGAGTAGGGGCCTCGATGGCGTAGCGAGGGGTTGATGGTGAGGGAGGAGGGATAGGAAATAAATCTCGAGGAGCCTACGTTAGAAATTAATAATTCGTGCGCCGTAAGTTTTTTAAAGGCTGATGCAAGTCGTTGCGTCGAGCGCGGATCGGTTTCCGCGCGAACGTGAGATAGAAAGTTGATTGAACGATGTCATCGGATCCTATCGTCAAGAGTGTAAATGTAGGAGTTTCGCGCTTCGATCGCACACCTATGCTGCTGCGCATCGGTATCTCCACCGGTCTGTCTGCCCTCCTCACCTCCCCCCATCCCCCCATTCATCCTCCCCCTCGCGTACCTTCCCGGCCCCCTTCGTCATTCCGCACGCATGCACGCTCGGGCGGCCCCGGGTACTGAATTACAAAACACGAGCGTGGAGAAACAGTGTGCGAGTGCGTGCGCGGGAGTTATCCGTAAACCCGTGGGAATGGCGACCCGCGGGCAATGCGCCCGGCCAAAGTCAACGGCGAAGGTTACGGACACGGACGTGTAATGCCATTTTAATTGGGACATCGGTTGGATAAAAAGACCGACTATTAGCGTGAATACGCTAACGAGTATTTTTCAACTCCTCCTCCTTTTGCCCTCCTCCCTCGCCCTTCCGCTCACCATTCGCCCATCGCTCCGGTTCTCTCACGACTGGCCGAGGTGTTTCGTCGTCATAACGGCGGCTATTATCGAGTGCCGTATCGGGCGTTTCGAGGGAAAATCTCCCGTATTTTCATGTATTTCGTTCCACTCTTTTACGTGCCAATGTGGACATTTTATAAACAGTGGCTCGCGGTTGGGCATGGCCGAGTGAGGGCAGGAGGGAGAAGTGCGCACGAGACGCGGAATAACACGGCAGACCGCGATACGGGCAAGCGTACAATTACGTGATCTAGATTGAGAGGAGAAAACCTTATCCTCGCGAGAATCGTTATTCGGATCCCGTTTTCGCATGCCTTAAGAATCGTGCTTTTCGGATTGTTGGCCTCTCCGCCTTAGAAGGCTAAGGGAACTAAGCAAGCCCGAGCAAAGTGTTAAATAGTGCCGTTGAATAATCTTGAGCGAGATACCATGAATATGAATGTGGATAATAAAAGGGCGGTCGGCGCTTGTTCATTTGCAAAAACAAAAAAAAATTCGAAAGAGACATTAAATGAAGGGTAAAGGTAAAGGTAAAGGTAAACTCAAACGTAAAATAGGATATGAAATGATTATTGATGTAGTAGACGTGCGCGCGTCTGGGTGGAGTGGGCGTGTATATCATGACGATAGGGGCTTCGAAGAAGAGGCCGGCGACAGGGTACGCTCGAGTTTGATCCTATCCTGACGATTCCGAGAAAATCGACTCCATTGATAAACTCGGCGCGTGAGACACCGAATTCGAAGCAACTTGGTGTCACTGTGCGGTAAGGTACGACGACACGACACGACACGACAAGAAAACACTGCGCACCGCGCCCGCGTAAATTACTTTATTCGCCGGGGTCGTACGAACGGTGGTGGAGCGTCGCGAGGAAGGGAAGTCGACGGTCGACGATCATCGTGGCTTCTTTCTTTTCCTTCACGTCGCACTCCGCTAGTTCCACTGATTTGCATTCTCACCGGGAATAAAATCCAGTAGCTATCTATCTCTTTGCTGCGGTAGCGGTGGCGGTGGCGACGGCGTCTATAGCGATGGCGAAGAGAGATACAATATTTATTTTTAATTCCCTATTAATCGATCCGTCGGCATTTATTGCTAGTGGCTGGTCGGATTTGACCGGGTGTCGTCGGTCTCGGGAAAAGGCGGGCGCGCGCACGAGGCCACGTGTATTCCTCTCTTTAAAAGCCGCGAGTTGTCGTAACCGCCGCAGGGTGGCGCATGGCCCTCGGGTGTTATCCTCCCCTCCAGCTGCGCCCCCCCCCCAACCACCCACCGCCGACCACCGTCACTTAGCCATCCTGCAGGCGGCTCGGCGACGTTGAGGAAAGCGAGAAAGTCGGAGGGGCCGCTTTCCACGCAACCGACGGCGCTCAGGATTAGCGCTTCTGGTGTGTCGGCCGTAACCGTAACGCTTATCTAGTTGTCCGTGGCTGAGCGACACTGTTCGACGGGCGCGTAGCATTCTTAGTCGCTCGGTTATCGACATGCTTATCTTCTTATCTATATCTAATAAGTCAAATAGAATTTTACTGGGACGTAAAAGTGGCGATTGTTATTAATAGGAAGTCGGACGAATATATGAGGTTGAAATAGAGTGGTAAATAGACCGCGTAGGTATTTGAAGTCATGGTAATGAAACATTAACGCGAACATTTACTTTTTCCTTGGCCTTACGACGACGTGGACTCGAAGTAGTCGTAAGAACAGGAGCTTTAAATGTTTGATTGGCTCGAGGTTTCGCTCGAGGTGCCTTAATTGGGGAAATGGATCGGTTCCGCGGTGGAAAGGATGGCGATTCGACGTTTACGGCAATTCAATGCCATAGAAAAGGAATTTCTATTTGCGGTTTAACACCACAGATTGGTTTTTCGCGTATTTGCTAAAGCCATTAGCGCTTGGGATGTGACTAGCTTTGTAAAATAATAAATATCGGCACAGCATGTTTGTGCAAATAATGTATTTATCGCGCGGCATTCGCATGAGCTTTCTATTTCAAAAATTGCCTCGCTAGAGCGAAATATATAAATTTCATATAGAGGCGAATTGATTTAATATGGAATCGAAGAATTTAT
Source organism: Ceratosolen solmsi marchali (assembly GCF_000503995.2). Taxonomy (NCBI): domain Eukaryota; kingdom Metazoa; phylum Arthropoda; class Insecta; order Hymenoptera; family Agaonidae; genus Ceratosolen; species Ceratosolen solmsi. Next base: position 3,782,043 of record NW_011948422.1, read on the forward strand.
CGGCTCTTTATGAATTATTTCTTCCCTCGTCTTGTCGAGGCGATGCCGATATCTTAAGAAAATATTTCTTTTCTATTTTTATTATGAGACACGATCATCTGATTTTTCGTTAATATATCTCGGTCGCTCATTACCGATACGTATTTTGACTCGAGATTGGATAGAGCGCCGGCAGATATATCATCTGCATAGAGTGAAATAATTCGTATAAATTATCGCGCTTTCGTTGAAATAGATTAAATTTTGGCGATTTGTATAAATGAATGAGCATTGCAATCCACGATTACGACGTATTTGGAATTGCAAAATTTCTCGGCTACAACCATTCCTCGCTACTGCTACCTCCACCAGTTGCTCAAAATCTCAACAAAGTTCCTCGGCATATTTACATTTCTCGCGTGTCTCGTTGGAACGCATAATAATTTCATTGGAAGAGTAGGCGAGAGGAGACAAACATTTTTCGTCGTTCCCCGTCGCGGACACGTAATTTTATTGAATTAACTTTATTGAACGTTTACGAGAAGCCGATAAGGACAACTGTGTTCGTTATCGTCAGTCCCAAGCTATCTGTAGATTTATACTCTTGAACGTGCAATAAACCTTATACTTAGCGCGCGAGGATGTAGCCATAGCAGGAACTTTGCTGCAGAGTCGAAGCGAGCGCTCGGAGCTCTCTTGTAAAAGCATTCAAACATTCGAAACCTTCGTTGCAACGTGTCAAGCAACTATCGAGTGTGTATACGTAAAGGAAAGTACAATAGATGAGGGGTAAGATAGGGTAAAATGTCGAATATGTACGCGCATATGAAATATTAAAACCAAGTTCATTTTATCGGGCAGAGCCGCTGCTAGATACTTTTTCTTCGCTGCACGACAGCTACTCTAAGTCTCTCTCCCTCTTTCTCGTCACGGGCGCGCGCGCTCACTCAACGCACACTCGAGCGCGCGCGCGCAGCAGCAGCAGCAGCAGCAACAGCAGCAGCAGACACTTGCGTTTTCGCGCAGAAGCGCGTATATTCCATGCGCCGAGACGGGGAGTCACGGGGCTGCAAATGGCGAGAAACCAGGCCGTTCGTGCCTACGTGTGTGCATCAAAATACACGTGTACATTGGGACTTTGCTATAGGAGGATTATGTAAATAGAAAAAATGAAACTCCGAGCTGCTCGAGCGAAGCAGCTGTGTACGTACGTGTATAGTCCGAGTGTATCGAGCTCGAGTTTATTTCATCACGTCATACGCCATTGCTTCGAGGGCAATAGTATAAACGGTGATGCGTGTAAAGAAGTGGCACGGGAGGAATATTTTGCCGTGAGGAGGATAGCCGGTGAAAAGTGCGAATACGTGTTTAATATGTTTAGGGAATGGAGGCGGGGGGGGGAGCCATTTGTCATTACTCTCAAAACGCGTTGTCTTTTCGCCCAGGCAATGCTATAATTAGCCAAAAATTAATTCCTCCTTTATTGTGTTACCTACATCATAATCCATGATGAATGAGCCCCCCCCCCCACTCATTGCGGTTAATGCACTTGATGATGCATTGGTGAATATGAGAATCCAGCTCCTTATGAATACCAACCTCTTTTGTCGCTCGATTCCACACTTTTACGCGCTGGAGGTCTCTTGGCTCTTAGCAGTTGCACGTGCAATTAGTTGTAAAATGCTACTGCATTGGATGTATAATTCCACGGGGGTGAGAATAAAAGACATTATAAGATTTAAGGACGGTATTATTTTTAATTATTTTTGCAAATTTAGTGTTTCAATAATCGTACTCAAAATTTCTGACTGCACGCGGCATTTTAAATTATACTACACCACTTACAACAAACTGGACGTTTGTTGCTTTTAAATAAGTATCTTTAGAAACTTGGGTGCTTGCCGCCTCTTGATATTGCAAGGGGAGCAATGTTAATAAAATTTTCATTAAAAAATAATTATAATTATATTATAAATTAAAAGTTATTAGTTTGAAAATTAATAGTTTGCAAAAGAATTTTTTGGAATCATTGATTACGAATCGCGGGGCTCGAGCGAAGAAATTCATTGTTAAATCCAGAATTATCAACTTAATGAATAATTAATACACGCACGTACGTATATAGGGGAGCGGGCGCGCGCGCTCACACACTCACGCACACACAATTACGTAATTGACATATTTTATGTAAAGCGACATATATATCTAAGTAAATTTTTGGTGTTACTAATTACGAATTTACAATTATAAATCAACGATTGATAATTAGGAAATTTTTTCAATTTGTACTGGCTGAATTTCATCAATTCGCTTAAGAAATGAAGGCTAATTAATGCAGATTTTTGAATCTTTAAAATTTCGTATAAATAATAGGTAACTATTTCTATTTTTCTTTAGCTTTACTTTGTTCATATATTTATTTTATGAGCATTCTCGTGTGAAAAAATTCTTTTTGAAATTATTATTTTTTTGTTTGTTTGTTTGTATGTTTGTTTGTTTTATTTTGTTTTGTTTTGTTTTGTTTTGTTTTTGCAATTAGCACTTGTGGTTGGTTAGGTGTTAATTGTCGGAATGGATCGGCAAGATCTCTTATCATTAACCTTAATATTAATACAGTAAAAATGCTACTATTATCCACACCTGCGAATGATACAACAAATTAAAAAATTGCACAGAATTATTTTACGTACAATAGGAATCTCATCCGATGTAAGTCAGATAATTACTTCAAGATAATATAAGTATTATTGAGTTATGTAAATTAGATATTTAATTTGTGTTAAATTGAGACAGATAAAAATGATATTAAATTTTCCTGCTTTTCATCAGTAAGAGCTGCATAACTCTACTGGGTCATGTAATAAAACACAATCGTATAAAGTGGAATCTCGCGCACTTCTCATTAATATCCTTGAAAATTCAGTCTCCTCTGACGAAAAATTTGTATTTAATTTTCTTTCTAACTCGCCTTAACTATTAAACGCCCCAGTGTTGTATTTCAATCTCACTGTGGAATAAAATATGAATATGGAATCTGAAAATGGCAAAGACGTAAAAGCGCTTTACGGTAAATCTTTAAAATATCGTCGAGGTAAGGTGTTAAGATGTCTAAGAAAATCGTAAGAATAGAAAGGTGTCATCGGGGTGTATTTTAATTATCCCCAGCGTAGCTTCAGATTTGAAAATGTCCACATAATATATTGTGACGCACTGACAAGAAGAATGAAAGTGCCGACACTGACGGATTAAAAATAGTAAAAGCAATTTCTAATAAAATTTTAATTATAATTTATAAAGTTTTTATCGAGCGGCTAAAGATAATGTGCATATCAGAGGAAGGCTTATTAGCAACGGAAAACTACAAATAATATCCGAGTATGGGGCTAATTTCGTTTTCGTACCCTAACGCTTACAAAGCTCCCATTCGCCTCGATAAATTCGTTCCCAAAATACAGAACAGAAAGAAAGCGAGTAGAGACAAAACGAATACTGCATACGGGCGAAACAAAAAATAGTCGATGGGGCACTCGTACAAAGGAAATCGTCGGTACAAAGCTTTTCTACCAGAGCGTTTGACATCTAGAGTAGCAATGAGTTGGGCTCAGAGGGAGAGAGAGAGAGAGAGAGAGAGAGAGAGAGAGAGAGAGAGAGAGAGGGAACGCGCAATAGGTTGAAGGAGAACACCGAGAAAATCACTAGGAACGTCGGTGTATGCATGTAAGAAGCGACGAGCAAAACAACAGGGAGGAAATGTAAAAATGTATAAGAAAAGGGAGTAAACTAAGAAACGAAGTTTCGAAGGCAGAAGGGGAACGAGCAAGGCAAGAACAACGAAAGAGTCGGGCGCGAGGCGGTGATGGGGCGCAGCGACGATAGTGGGGGGCCGGGGACAGCGCGGGGTCGGCGGCCGTTTATTGTAGGTGCAGCATTCGTGTTGGCACACATACGCACACACACACGCGCGCGCGCGCGCGCACACATTTTGCGCGCACGCGCTCACACAGATATATAGATAGACAGACAGAGAGTAAGAGAGAGAGAGAGAGAGAGAGTGGTTGTGTGTGAGAGAGAACGGGGAGCACGCACAAGTCGTGGCACGGCTATTGCCTATATAGAAACGACAGGCACACGCGGCTCTCCAGCGCGGCCGCGTCCGTCGGCTTCCTTAGGGCCGTGCGCTCGGCTTCGTTCGCCCCGCGCCATCGTTCTACCACACCTGGACGCTTCATTCGACGTCTGACTGTTTACCTGTTTGTCGTGTGCATGCGTGCGTGCGTGCGTAATTGAGGAGAAGAGGAGGAAAGGAGGAGCCGCTTTCGAGAAGGCCATCGATATTCGATGGGCGTGAAGGGAGTCGGCGATTAAGGGAGCGGCGACTCGATTTTTGTTTTTTATAAAAGCTAAGCGCGATTCGTGGTGCCAGCCATGGCAGTTGCTTCGGGAATCGTTGTTGAATGTGCGTCGAATTTTAAAAGGAAGCTTAGCGCACGAGGAATCTCTAGCGTATATTGCACGACGTCCAGGCAAATAGAAAGCGGTTAGTTAGACTTAGTAGCGGCTTATTATCATAAAGACGACTATTATATTACGAAATGCTATACCTTGAGGCAACTGACACGAGCTGATCTCGGGGAGCAAAGTTGAAAATTTGAAGCGCTAACGACCGTTTCTCATGTCCGAATATGTGAATTATAATAGTTTATCACTTTTTGAGACGCGCGATCCTCTCCCTTTACAAGCCGATTACGTACGGACGATTTAAGTAAAAAGGACGGATGCACGCTGGAGCGCATCAGGCGCAAAATATTGCGGCAACGCGATTCGATAAAGATCGGAACGTCTCGGCTCTTCGCGCATCTGTGCCTACTACGCGCACGCAAGGTGAGTAATGGAGTCAGAGGTAATGAAGACGACGATGACGACGATGACGACGATGACGACGACGACGACGACGACGACGACGACGACGACGACGACGACGACGACGACGACGACGACGACGACGACGACGACGACGATGACGACAACATAACGAGAACGAATAACGATGGCAATATAGACGATGACGATTATGATCACGATGACTACAAATAATGCTGATAGTGACAATGGCAATGACAATGACGACGACGACGACGACGACGACGACGACGACGACGACGACGACGACGACGACGACGACGACGACGACGACGACGACGACGACGACGACGACGACGACGACGACGACGACGACGACGACGACGACGACGACGACGACGACGACGACGACGACGACGACGACGACGACGACGACGACGACGACGACGACGACGACGACGACGACGACGACGACGACGACGACGACGACGACGACGACGACGACGACGACGACGACGACGACGACGACGACGACGACGACGACGACGACGACGACGACGACGACGACGACGACGACGACGACGACGACGACGACGACGACGACGATGACGAAGACGACAAAGACGACCACTACAACGAAGATGACAAAGACGACCACTACAACGAAGACGACTACTACGACGATGAAAATAACGACTACGACGACATCGGCGACGACAGCAATGACGGCGACGATAGCAAAGGCAGGAAAAGAAATTCCTAACCGGCTGATTCATCCCAAGACTCGTGTAACAAGCCATGGCCTCGGCGACATGACATACCAGTACTGTAGCTAAGGCCCCTGTGGTCCCGCGTCCCGTTCTCTCGGCTCCATGACATTAAACTCGTTACAAATAGTAAAATAGGATTACGCCGCGGGGATTACACGGTAAACGGGGCAAGAGGAGTAGGAGGTGGAGGAGGAGGAGGAAGGAGGAGGAGGAGGAAGGAGCTCGTGCGAAACGAGGCCCTTCATTTCCCACCGTTTAATGCCAATGGGACTTGGTGAAGGCGCTTACATGAAAAGACTTTGCTTTGCCGTCCCCGATACCTGCCCCCGCTCGCTTTCCATTAGCTTTGCTTTAGCTGATTCATGTATGTCCGGCAAAATTGTTGCATATATCCTTGATCGCCACAGATTTAGCAAGAATTTATGCGCATACTATGGCTTAACGCTGCCGCTAGTCATTTTAAAGTTATGCACTTTTGCATTTGTTAATAGAGTAGCAGCTATTGTATCAACTCGCTGACAATTAATTTTTACAGTGTCGTTGTTATTGTTAAGATGAATGAAAACCTCATATAGTTTTTAATGTCAACGAATGCTCTTTAATTATACGAGAGATTATACGGAAATGGCTCGAGGAGAGTTCTTTTTTTTTTTTTTGGTTTTTTATTTTTTTTTTTATAAATTTGGATTTCATCGACATTTTTTAAGGATCTAGATAAGCACGGTAATGCGATATTTTTAAATCTATTGTTCATGCAGGTTTTCTAGTGCACCTTTACCTAAAACGTCCAAGACAAAAGTTGGATTTATTATTTACTTCTAGGAACCCATAGACCATGACTTTTATCCACACTTATTTAATTACAAGCGTCCTCTTTTGTGTAAAGCAAGGTATACGTTTTACCAAGTATTACATTAACACAAGACTTGGAATTAAAATAAAATGATTGTACTGTAATTGTTTCTGATTATGTCCTTAAACTGTCACTTTTTTTTTAATAATTTTTTTATTTTTTTTTTATTTTTCAATTTTTATCTAAATTTTCCATGTCAGGATAAATTGTAAACAGACTGACGAGACGAAAATTGTAATATATACGTATTTTTCATACTTTGAACATTATATGGTGAATAACAGATTGTTAAAATTGCTCAATCGATAAAGATAAATTTGCGAAATAATAAATATCAGACTAAAACACAAGCATTCCTCGATGTATGCCTAACGCTTTAACTTATTTCATTTTGATCGAAGCAATTGAACATTTAAGAATAGAAATCATGTAACGTATTGCACGAACAAATATATAAATAAAAAATAAAAAAAAAAAAAATAAAAATTTACGATTAGCTCGAGCAAGCAATTTTCAAAGCAAAATAATATCGCTTTAATAATACAAGTTTTTAAAAGTTTCAAATCTTCTAGAAAGCGGCATTCTCAATTAATTACCATTAACGAGCACAACAATTTCAATATTGCCGGATTTTTTTCTTCTTACTCTTTTTCTTTTTTTAAATATTATTTCGTAGCACATCCCAGCAGATAGTAGTATATAGCGAAGATCGAGTTGCTTAGTGAAATGTATGAACAGTGGAATCTTTATTTTTATCCGTGTCACGAGCGATATTGCAAATTAGAATGACAGTAGACGGCGACGAGAAAGGCGTTAGGAACGATTATTTATCCGATTATCGCGACTTATCTTCATCGCGACGTAACCCCAAGATTTAATTTTAAATATTCCTCTTATAATATCGTGTATTTATCAATTTAAGGTGGGCATTTATCAAAGCGAACGTGTGCTATGCTACTCCGATTTTATCCACACAGTCAGCAATCGGCCAAAACTCGTTTTCAGGGTGCTTTAAAATACTGCTCCGTTAGCAAATCCGCCGCTAACGACGTAGGATGGTTCCACGTAGACACGACGACTAATACCTAAATATATTCTCCATGCGAGCAGTAGGCTTTTTCATCCCCTGGTCTTGCCATCTATGAAAGCGATTCAGCTCGTACGTAGGGAATACGCAAGAGCCTCGCTGCAACAGCAGTCAAGAGTTGAACTTGAAAATGACAAAATGATTTTTGCCATTCGTCGAAAGTTAAGGGACAGGAGGGTCCTTAAAGACTTTGTTAAATCCGAGTGTTTAAGCAAGCCTTGTCGCAGGTGCACTTGAAATCAGAAATTAAATAATTTTCTCAACATTGATCATCATCATCATCATCATCATCATCATCATCATCATCATCATCATCATCATCATCATCGCCTATGATATATTTTTGTTTTTGTCTTAAGGTTTACGTAAACGGCTTTATAAAGAGCGCAGACAACAAGCGTGTACCCTTACGAAACAAATATTGATGCGTAAACGAGATGATTTCGTTCGGTAGTGGGGAAAAAGCTGTTGCCGTGAAAGATTTTATTTTATTGCGCTGACGATTTTATTTTACCCTCATTATACTGCCAACGTTTAAATTGAAATCTTTACTTACTTGACTTGCTCATTTACATGCATGTACGGAGATACATGACATTCCTTAACTCAATGTCTCTCACAAAACGTAATAAATCCTTATTCTTCTTCTCGGAAAAAGCAATAATCAATCAACATAACCGAAATCCTGAAATTGTCATATTTCCGCAAGAGGATAATTTAGTCTACAAGTTATACTCCGGTAAACGACAGAGTAAACGCAATGCCATTCTGCTTTTTGCAATGAAACAATTCTATCGTGGGAGTCGAATATATCGTTAAAGGCTATAAAATATACATGTTGTTTTATCGATATCGTTGTCATTCGTTTGTGCGCCCTTGTCGAGTAGTGCACTGCTCGAGAGGTCGGCGAGAAGAAGCTCTTACATGGCCGCGGGTCGATCCAATTTTTAAGTGCGCGCAGTCTGTCCAATCGATGCGCTTAATTAATAGTTCCTTATCGGAGAAATAATTAATTGCTCGTCCCCTAGGATAGGAAATTTAACTCTACCCACGTCACGGCAAACAATACCGCTGGACAAAAGAATTTCGGTCGTCCATTTAACGAAACTCCCTCAGCACTTTGCCAAACCGCCACTCATCCAATCCGGCGGTTTTCCGTTTGCGCGCGCCCGCGCGCATTCAAACACACGCGACCGAGGCGACGGACGCGGGGCGGCTGTTGCATCTCATCGTGGCAATACTATTCGGAGCACGCGGCTTATTTCCGCCTGGACTGCGGAATGACTTAAGTGGACTGCACAAGAGCAACGAGAGATAGTGGCGGCAGAAGAAGTCCAACTTTGGCGACGTTGCCAGACGTCGTGAGAGTCGAGCGCCGCCGAAGGGCAGCAGCAGCAGAAGAAGAAACAGCAGCAGAAACAGCAACGGCCCGCATCTCGTCAACCTCGGGGTCTCTTCCAATGGTCTCGTGCATGGCGTCCGTAGCAGCTTCGCGATTCAATGTTTCGCTGCCACCGGCGCTCCTGTTACTCCTTCGAGTTTATAAAAGCACGGCCTCGCGTCAGTCGTACGGATGCCGAGCGCACGTGCACGGAGCGTATGTGTGCGCAACAGCGTCGCCATGTCGCTCCTTTCTCTTTTTCCGTTATTCAAGGCCTCTCTTTCCTTTATTGCCCTGCTCGCCACTGTTGCGAGCGTGGCTTTGCTCCTTTGACTTGTCCATTGTTTCCTACGAGGGCGCGCGCGCTCCTTTCCAACGTGCATCGCGCGAGATGCCCTTTGTCCGCCTTTTATCACTGCTTCCGCGGGCTTTTACAGCCAGAGCTCGGGTCTCGCTCCCCCGTGGGCTTTGACGATTTTCCGACACGGCCCGGTTATTAGTAGATTTTATAGTCGGGGTGGTTGGGCGGTTGGGTGGGTGGGTGGATGGAGGGGGAGAGCTGACGTAACGATGGGAAATTGGTCGAACGCTAGTGTAATGGAATATCCGGGTGTGCCGAATGAAAATGATAGGGCATCGCTGCTGGCGGTACTCGATGAATGTCGCAGACATTGAATTTTGAGCTTGCGATGGCTGAAATGCGAAACGCCAGAATGAAAATCACAGTGAACAAACACCCTGCAGTCCCTTTCGGCCAATATTTGTACGCGACAAGGAGATTTTTTTGCCGTATTATTGTTTAGTTTTTTGTTTTTTCATTTTGGTTTCGTGTTTCGTTTTAATTGTATAATTTGCTCGCAAAATGATCTCAATAATCGACTGGATTAGTTCCGATGTGGTTAATTAAGAGCTCGTCAATTAGCTCGTTCGTGCACTTTAGGGTCATTTAAATGAAAGGCGGACGTCTTAGGCGATCGTTGTTCGGTTGATCAGAGATATTTTACAGCACTAGCCTTCTTTCAGTAAATGGCTAACTGAACCTCTTTATCTCCATAAAATCGTTGAGCTATAAGTTACAAGGAAGTTATGAAATGGTCCGATATTTAGTGATGGCAATGGGGTCTGGTCGCCGGCTTTCTCAGAGTCGATCGAGCCTATAATTGGCTAAGGATTCGGCTAAAGGAACGTTGCTGCTGGGCTTGAATGAATTCCGAAATAGGGAGAAATAATGCTGGTGGCAGTAGGAATAAATAGACAATTGACTCGTATAACGTACCTATGTATATACACGGCCTAACGTATATATATATATATACGCGCGCGCGCACACACACACACACACACACACACATATCTATCTATACAGGCACGCATACTTACGTATACATGCGCGCGCGCATACGCACACGTGCATACAACATAACAGTCGTGTTGCTTGTACCAGTGATGTAGAGCAGTGTCTTGAGTGTGTAATGTAACACCTCGGAAAGTCCTAACATCTTTTTCTTTTTCTTTTTTTTTCTTCTTCTTTTTTTCTTTTTTTTTCTTCTTCTTTTTTTCTTTTCTTTTTTCTTTTTTACCACGGTAGAAGGTGTCTCGTAATATTATTTAACGTTTAAGCAAAAATTCAACTACTCGCTGAAGATAATGTACCTTACACTGTCGTAGTGCTTGAATGAATAATAAATTTTTATTATATGCTCGACGAATTTCTTACGAATGTGGCAAATGGAGTCTAGAGGGTTAAAATTTTCTGTTGCTTTAAAGCTAATATTATTGCTACTGAAACAGATAGTTTACGGTTTAGCTTCAAATCATTTTTTTTTTTTTCATCATAATTTCAACGTAAAAATATCTGTAAGGCATAAAAAGAAAAACTTATTACTTTTATTACTCGCAGGCGTGTATCGGTAATGTATCCACGATTATTACAATAAATAGTTTGCAAAAATTAGTTTAAGCATACGCGTGTAATATAATAATTTATCGATGGGAAGCCGTGAAAGTACACGTGAATATGTTCAATATTATCAAAAGAATTAATATAGAATAGGTACTTTTTGACAATTACCATCAATTTTATTGCGAAAACTGACGTGACTAACTCATTACGCCCATCACGCCGATAATAATTAATAAAACTTATATCAAAATTATCGGCCGATCGAGAGAAAAAAAGGTTCGAATGGGTGAATGACCTTGCGAGAGACATTATTGTTCGGGATTTCAGCGCGCGTTCTCAGTCAACTAAAGGAGTGCGCGTAAAACACGTGATCCTCGTGGCAATATATCTTCTTCATTAAGTCAATTAAGATGGTAATTTCGAATGCAATATATACAATACGTCTAACTCATTGGTGGATTATTGGATAATTTTGAATTTAGTGCTTTTCAGAATGCACATTAAGACTTTGCCTACGTTTGTAAAATAAATATATAAAATAGCCATGTTCGAGCTACGAGATATTCAAAATGTTTTTTGATGAAAATTTTATAATAATTTTGCAATTGGTTGAATTCTGTTATTTTTCGTTATTATTGGAGCAGCTTATAGAGCATAATAATGATGATGTATTAGTAGAATTAATGGGCATTAGCATTGCTTACAATGTTATTGTAGCCTTAAACTTATTTGAATTTTTCTTAAACTTTTGTCTGTAATGATTTATGGAAGAATCGGTGCTGCGCCAAAACTATACAAGGAAATTAAAAATGTGCATTTAATAAATGAAACTTGGGCGAAACACGAGCATAACTCATGTTTCAGCCAAGAACATTTGTAGAAAATTGTTATTTTACAACAGTTCGGTATTGTCTTAAAATTTTGAGCACGGGATAGCATTATATTACAATCAAGTCATTATTATCCGTCTAATTTTAAATATTATGGACATTTATGAAAGTTTCGGTAGCTCATCTTGGCGCTCCTTCCCTCATTATCTTATTCGAAAACCTTTCGCGATTCTTTTCTCATCGGGCGGAACAATCAGAGCAAGGAGAATTATTATTTGTTTTTTTTTTCTTTTTTTTTACGCGTAAATGTTTTTATATATAGTTCAGCGAATGTATGGTATGTTGATATTATTGGGTTAACGCTGTAGTTGTAGAAGGTGCCCTCTTGCTCTAACATCAATACGTTTCCGAGGATATTATTACTTTTAATGCCACTTACTCATCAACCTAATTTAATACTTTTAAGTATTATTATTTGCTCCTTAAAGCACACTTTACCGACAACATTTGGCTGTAAAATTTTTATCCCGTCGAGCTATATTCTCCACCTTAACTAAAAACTGAATCTTAATACCCTGAAATATAGTATGAAATTCGAATAAATAATTAAATCGCTGAATGTTTATTTAATAACAAACAACTTTATTGTATTATACGTGCATATAAATTATTGAAAATACACTTTAATAATGTGGACTCCAACTTGGCTTAGTCATTAAAATTGTATTAAAAGTAGTTCTTTACATTAATAACTCAATTATCGCAAAATTCTGAGTAGCACAAATCTAGAATATTACTAATATTGTCACAATACTTCATTATCATCTTAATCAGTGTATGATCCATCAAACAAAGCAAGTGAATTTTAATAACAATGTATCATGAAAGTTTTGTGTTTTTAAGCTAACTTTAGTCGTTGAAATATTGTACAATTATTCGGTAATGATTCATAATATACATTGTATCCAACATTTAGAGCACACTTTCGTAATATGTTATAAACTCAGTTTTTATTCTACAAACATTTGGTAATGATGATTTAATTAAAACATGCTACTGTATTTAATAGACTTCGAGGTGGCCATTGGACGTACAATTTTAATATTGATAAGCTCGAAAAGATTTTATTTATTATTGTAAAATTCCCAACCACTCGGTCGAATTAACGAAACTATATTTTACTTAATTGATCACTCTGACAACCATTTGTAATGAAAATAAGTAGTTGATGAATTTATTGTAGTTGCGACTTTGCTAGTCTCATAACTCATTCTCGCTATAATTTATTTCAAATAAAGCAGTTATCATTGCCAATTCTGGAGGTTTTATTTCTATTCTCGCGCTACGAGACATTCAACTACAATCTTCTGGTTCACAGAGCTAAGCCTTTTTCCCCTTCATAAAGTACCCTAAAGCAATGTACCAAGTTGTACTTTGCGTTGAATCCGTTAACCTAACATGCAAAAACCCAAGATTCTCTGCTGAAATTTCAGTCATTTCAAACTCTAATTAAATATACAATTTTTTCAATGTGTCATGCAATTTATTTAAAGCAAGTGAAAGTTTCTCCGTGATGTTAAAATCTTTGAGAATGATCGATTATTGTTATTTGACAGGCACTCCAATTTGAATTAATGCATAAATTGTATTTTACAAAAAAAAAAAAAAAAAAAAATAAAATAAAATAAGCAGAGAAAGATAAACTCTAACAGTCTTTTTAATTGTTTTTTTTTCTCATTTCATTGTCGTATCATTTTGTCTTTTTTTTCTTTTTTTTTTTTTTTTTGAATACCCTATCAAAGATACGGATTCAGGTCTGTGGAACAATAATTTACAAAGTGTGAGATTACAATTGACTTTGTTCAATGTAGGTGAAAGCAGATTTTCTTATTTATATTTGTCTGTAATCTTAAATAATGTAAACGCTTTACTTTAACAACTACACCATTTCATTCTCTCAGCATTTAATTATCTATTCCAATAAAATAAAAATAAATAATAAAAATAAATAATAATAATAATAATAATAATAATAATAATAATAAAAGAAGACTTTTTTTATATTAAGTCGAATAAAGATTAAAAATCGAAACTTTTAACTGCGATTGATTATTCTAAATTATATTTAAAAAATGTCAAGCACTTCGAATACGCTCGTATAGTACGTAAACAAATAGCGCAAAATATAAAAGAAACTCTTTGTTTGGCGTAGCAATACAAAATGAGTATTGTCTATTTAAAATTTTCATTTAGATTGAAAAAAGAAGAAGCAAATAAAATACTGGCTTAAATGATAAGGTTTTCAGTGTTGAAAGAAACTAACGTAAAGTTGTTTCGTCGTGTTTAAACTTTTCACCACTAGCGAAAGGATTTATTAAAAGCAAACAGAAAAACAAAAACAAACAAAAAGTATGTTTAAACTTGTAAAAGTTAATTAAAATCATTGCGCGTTTTAATAACATTCGCTATTTACATAATTATTATCGATATAATCTGTAATTTATTATGCACGTATGATAATAACAATTGGCATGTAATATGATCATTGCGAATGAAAAGTGTTTCAAGTAATTTTTGTCCCCTATTGCAATTAAAATAAATTGTATAATTAAATAGTGAAAATCATCGCTGGAATAATGTAATGATCCGTATAATCTTTGCGGGAGACTTTAATAAAACTCGCGTCACGTGCCTCTTACCGCCAAATCTTTCATTTACAAATAATCATGAATTAATGTCTTACGGTCTTACGCTTAAAGAAAAGCTTGAATTTATTATACAAATAGTGGCTTTGAATGTGACAATTTGACAAACTCATTCTTAGGGGGCACGCGCAGTTTATCCGTATAATCCAATGAAATTTAAAAAAAAAAAAAATGAAAAAAAAAGAAGAAGAAGAAGAAGAAAAGAAAAAAAGGAAAAAACTAATGAAAATTTTAAACCTACAGATTTGCCGATTAAAACTCGCGCTTCTTTAATAATAGACAAATACGGCATAATTTGTAGAGAGTGATGTTAGGTTAATTTGCCAATACCTGTGTAACCGAGAGCCGTTCCCCAAGCATCTTGCAATTCAAGCGCGCATGTCTATAAAAATTTGGCTGGGATTCGTATTCATCAAGAAGACACTTGCATCCGACGACAGCGCGAGCTTAGATTTCACAGGTTTAAAGAAACCTAAAATATGAAATGCCTGAAATATGCATCACCGGGCGTTCCCGTGCACTTCTGTATTTGAAACAGAAGGATGATGGCAATTCAGCTGCAAGCGTAGCCGCTTGTAACAGTCACACACAGACCGGGAATTCTCAGGCTACCCTCTACTGTACTGACAGAGACATTAGCCGCTTCTTCGCGACTCGGCACTGTACCACTCCGATGTAACGCAAAAAAGGAAAATAGCAAGAGAAGACAAAGGAGAAGGGAAAAAAAAGGAATGTTCCATTTTAGACGGGCGATCTTTTGTTGCTCGTACCGGTCACGTACGTCGTCTAAACATTAGGTACGTGCCGTCGTGTGCAACCCCGAAGCTTAAGCTCTGCCTCGCTACCTGCCATCTTCGGTTTCGTGGCATTCGTCGTCGAGTAGTCGCACGTAGTCGTAAATGCACGGCAAACGTGGCGGCTGAGGGGTGAACGACGGGGGATGTGATAGGGGTCGTCGGCTGCGAACTGCGCGTCAGGAGATGGACGGGAGGGGTGAGCAGCGGTAGAGGCAGCACACACCTCGTACAGCAGTGACTTGTAAATTGGCTCGACGTAAATCTGCCTTGGATAATCTCTTTAATTTTCTTCCTTGATGCTCGGTCGCACTGGCACTTGACACCACGATCTAATTATAATGGTAAAGCAATAATTATTTACGCTTGAGAGCATTATATGAAAATTAGGAGCTGCCCTTATCAGTCGAATCGTACGTGCGCGGTACAAGTGGGTGGAGGGGGGGGTGGTTATACGTATGTATGTATTGAACATCAGGGATCACGAAGAAGTGACCGTGACACGGTGTCGACAGGTGTCAGAATTCATGATTGTCACTCTTAAATCGCCAACTTGAGTTGTAAGATTACGAATGTGTGCCCGCTTTTTGATAATTTAAGCAACTGGCATAACTAGCACTTTGACTTGGCAACTTGTCGTGACGAATATCGTAAATAAATAAAATAAAAAATTATTACCAATAACAGTAACAACATTGACGTAAAGGAACTACCATGGAGTTACATAAAAGAAATTGATAGGTTCCATAGTTGCGCCGTGTGGCTTTGTTTATAAAATGAACGAGGAAAATGTGTAATTTGCCTATATAAAAGACGGCGATGCGAGGGAAAATATATAAAAATAGTATGTTTGATTGAGAATTCAGAGGTAAAGATATTGAGATGTAAAGATGTGTGCGGCAATCGCGGGGAATGTTATAAATGTCATAAAATCGAAACACCGAGAAACAACGAGTATCGGAGAAAATACTAATGATGTGCCATTGTACCTTCGCCATCAAGTAGCGTAGAACCTGGAATTTTATCTCTCCGACCAGTCAAATTGGCCAATTTAAAATCCACAGTCTTGTGAAATCTAATCTTTATTATAAGAACGGTCTTTGTCATCATTACATAGGTACTCCGTAACTGACCTTTATACATACAGTACGTACACTGTTAATAAATTATACTCGCTGTTTGTTTGTGCGTGCTTGTATGTAAAACAAATGATTAAATTCAGACTAAGTTTTCACGTTACCTTTCACGTCATTTTTGCCCTTTTATTCTTGTATTAAATATCGCACACGTAAAAATTCGTCATCGCGTCGGAAAAGTCTCCATCGTTAAAATTTAAAAAATAAAATATAAAAAATGTATATATATTAATTCATTAACAAACAACGTATAATACGCCCAAATAATTGTCTTTCAAATATAAATTTATACAGTGTTTTATACGAAAACGATTCGCTCTTCGTACACACGAACCGTTATATAGAACTTTGTTGAAATGCAGATTCTTCATTTTTCAGGCTACTTTAATTTTTTTTTTCTTTTTTTTTTTTTTTTTTAATTGTTTTTTGTTTTGTTTTGTTTTGTTTTTTTTTTCTGCCCAATCGATAAAATTACACCGAAAACATGGAGTTTTATTAAAAAAATGTTTTACTGTAATTTTTTTATTGAAATTAAAAAAATTTTCAATACTTATGCGAATATTTAATTCTAATGGTTTATAATTCACGGCTTTTTAATATCCATTTGCGATTTAATTTTGAGAAAAGCAATTTTCCAACGACTAGTTGACCATTTGGCCAACTATGAAATAATTTAAATAATACCATAAATGAAGCAATTTAATAACTTGTAACGCGCCATGTTCTTCCAGCAAAGCTTGAAAATACTTGCAATTACCATTTAACAGCTTGAAGCAATGATATTTTATATAATTAGCTGCATTAGATTGGAAAAAAGTCCAATAATAATGTAAATACACATTAGCAAAGTAGCATATTAAATTCTCAGCCAAATGAAAGCTTATTGGATTTGATTTGATTTTGTTATTCCTGCATTTATTGGCGAAGACGAAAATTAATTTGAAAATTAATTCCATATGGACGCAAGATTTTTATCGCTATGAAAGTTTTAATAGAAGTTATTAAAGAATGTTGTTTATCTTTTCAAGGAATTTTTTTTTTTAATACCGACATAAAGTACCGTACTTTAGGACCTCCGAGCAGCGCCCATTTAAGTTTATCTTATTTTTACATTATTAATTTCAAAACAGACTGCAGCTATTATTTTCAAATTTATTTTAAAACTTGCGTCATTTTGTTATATCGTAGAGGCACATAACGTTTTTCTATTAATCAATGATGTTGTAAGCCAAGTCAGTATAGAATTCGTCAAGCGGCTTTCATAGAATGCCAGCGTTATAATGAAACCGAATAAAAATTTTGTGCGATGGTTTTCAATGGTTTTAAAAGCCTTTCATGTTTGAAATGCCCTCCGCATATTAAAGAGGGATTAGTAAGAATTAGAAGTAGGTGCAGAGGAGACAACCGATAGTCCGAACGTTTTGAATCTACCTTCCCTCATCATCATCCTGTCGATACTAACGCATTCTTTACATATAATATTATCGTTAAATTATTATTATAATGCCGTAAAGTAGTAAAGTATAATGCCAAGCGGCGAAGCTGCAGTGCATTATCCTTTTTTTTTTTGGGAAACATCGAAAATGAAATCGAGCTTGCCAGTCAAACTCTCTCGAACACTCTTCTTGGGTATTTTATTTTGGCGTTTCTTGGCCCGGTCAGAGACTCCGTGTACGTGGCGATGAGTGCGCGTCGATGCGCACTCTACCGTATCGCGAAAAGTTCGCGGAATTTTTTAGTGCCAAGTACGTACGTACATACGCTCGAGTATTTCGCGTATAAAGCGGAAACGTCTGGGCGTAGGAAGCAGGGCAGCGAAACTTAAAGCGAGCTCGAACGACTTTAGAAACGGGATCTCTTGCTCTCTTACGGCCTTTCCCCATTTACGTGATTGCAACAAGAGTGTCGCAACGAGGACGGGGAGGGAGCTGGGAGAGGCGAAGATGTGTCATTCGTATCTATATGTTTAATGCGCCCCTCTCTCCCGACGCTGCAACGAAGAAGCGACGCCGATTAATAATGATTCATTCATGAATACATATAGCCGTTGAAAGTATACTGGGAATGATACGTGTGTTGGTTGATCGTAGTATAGAAATCGAGAGAAGGGGAGATAAGATTTACTCGTGACGTAACTAGTCTCGTTCTGGGAAGCTCTTTTGGCTGACTCAGGTATACAGTCGCAGTGGCGGTGGGGGGGGGGTCGTTCGAGCGCCCGCGCGTTTCTATATGCCTGCGGGAGTGGAATATACAGTGGACAAGAGCGAGTAAGGTGACGTCATACATTCGTGTGCAGCTTTTCTCCTTGGCGAGCAGTTCGCATGATTCTTAATCTCCCTGCAGTAAAAACAGCTTCAATCGCCACGCAATAAGAGATTTCTCGGACTTGCTCGCTCTTGCAAACTTATTTTATGCCGTGTGCAGATCCGTTGAGCGCGTGAGCACTTTAGTAACTCCGCTGCAGATGTTACTAATTTTTTTTATCGCACGCCCCTATCCATTGTAAGACGGTGTTTACGCTTGCGCTTCTCTCTTTGAATCATCCCTTTTGTAATAAATTCACGTGTGACAGGTTAGGAGACGCTTTTTGCCACGCGAGACCGCATGGTTATTACATCGATTTGTAATACAAGTCCTATGACCATATTGTGGCTGAGAAGATATTTAATCACGAATTAAAATGGGAATAGTAAATATGAAAATATTGAATGTCTTATTCAGGACATAAATAAATAAAATGTCAGATTTTATTCGATATGGTTTCAAAAGGAATTAATAATGCCTTCTTGTATTAAAGTAGCGAACATTATCGCTTTCATTTTGTTCTCTTGAGTCGGTTCAAAATACATATTACGCATTATATTCATACCTTAAATGATCTAAGACAATTTAGAAATTAGGTTTTATGGATATATATATATATATATATATATATATATATATATATAGCCTATAGTGCATGAGTAAAAATGTATGAAAAACTAAAATAATTAATAGGCAACCTTTTAATAATAATTAACGAAAATTGCATATTTCTTATAATCTCATGAAATAATGATTTTCTTAAAGAATTTTCGTTATAATAAAATGGTTAAAAATGGATTATATTCACTATAAAGTGCAGTACAACTTGATAATTGAATCGCTTAGGCTCACCTCTGCTTCGCGTATTAATCAAAAGTTTAAATTCTTATTTGTTCAATAATTACATTTTTAAATTACTGAGAATCATACTTGAGCAGAGCCTAATAATGGAAACAAAAAATTTTCCTAATTGATTATACGTCGATTTTTTCGATTAAATATAATCATTTGCTCCTTAGACCTATATAATACATACTTTTTTTTTCAAATAATTTTAGGATAAGTTTACGTAAAACTGCAAAAACTGCAAAAACTGCAAATATAATTTAAGATTATAAATTGAAATACATTGTACATGAAATAAGTTTGCGCTGAAATAATTTTGCCGACGAAATTAATTCTATATTATATTGACAATTTTATATTTTTCACATTTCTGATAGATAAATTTCATTGTATATTCTGATATAGTACACACAATTTTTACTTTTCAATATTATGATTTATTACAAACATTTAAATCTTTCCATTATTTAGTACATATAAATTATTAGTGGTTTACACACTCGCGCGCGCGCGCATAAACACAAAAACACATACAAACAATACAATATTATTCAATTAATGTAGTTCTACAAATTTTACTGAATTTTATGTGAAATTTTTGAAAGCAAATATAATAAAAATGATTTATTTCCATTATTACATTCAAGCATATAATATTATATTATCAAAATAAAAATATATAACTGACATTAATACGAGGATACTAGTTTAACTAATTATAATAATCTTAAACACACTCTTGGCAGTAAATATGATGTATGATATGATACTTCTCATATTTTTGCCTAAAATAAATAATTTTTTGTATTAAAATAAATAGTTTAAGCCTCGTATTATTTCTACATTTATAGTAACTAATCATTTTAGCATAATTTAATAATGTTCCACTTATAATGTGATAAGTGACGTAACGTTATTTTTTTAACGATATTCAAGTAAAATACAACGCGAGAGTAATTGAAAATTTCTAGTTCACAGAATACAAACATCTTATTTTATTCATATATTTATAACATTGTTGGGATGTAAAATCCAAACGTACATTGTATAGTAAAGACGAATTAATATTTTAGTATTAGTACGTCAAAATTTTATGTTTTTTGGACGTTTAAAAATAATTCTGGCATTAACAACAATGATTGGAATATAATTTATTTACATACAAGTTTATAAGAATTTATTTTACACATAAAATATTTAAATTTATTTTACTTACCTCTGAAATTCAGTTTAACTAATAATCTTCTAGTCTATTGTAAACATTTTTTATACTGTAATTTGTGCGATCTTTTTTCCGAGAAGTTAATAAACTTCTTTAGTTGTACACTCGATCTTCTTTATTAATGTTTTTATTGATGTTTTCTCAGTGCCCATAAAACAATATGGTCAAAGTGTTTGAAACTTTGTAAAACATTTTGTAAATATATCTTTTACCTTGATAAAATTACTTTATGTAGTGTGTATTAGGTACATTTCGACTTGAAAGTTTTTAATTTAAAAATAACAACAACAACAACAACAACAATAATAATAATAGAAGAAAAAGAAGAAGAAGATGAAGAAGTAGACGAATAGCAAAAGTAATGATACATTAAAAATGTAATGCCATTTAATTGTAAAAATAATATTGAATTTCATTTAAATACAATATTGGGTTTGCTGTATTTTTAATTTTATGTGCAAATTCAAGAAAAAATGTAAATTCTTACTCTTCATCCTCTTTTTTCTCTTATAAGAATTATAGTGTAAATGTAGGTTTCGACTAGCCAAGTTCTAATCCAATTATCAATATTTTAGTTTAAATAATTGTAATAAAAAAAAAGAACAAATTTTTTTTTTGTTGTTTTTTTCTTTTTTATTTGAAGTACGATGTCAGCGATTGAAAAGACCATTGAAATTAATTTAGGCATTTGCCCGGATGTGGCATTTTATTATTTTTAGTCTTACGTAGTTGCTCGATTCAAAATTCAAATGTGCAATAAATATTTGTTTTAATTTTGCCTGTGAAATATACACGCATTATTTTTACTCAATCCAAGGACCCTTTTTATCTTTATATAGATAACATCACATTAAAAATATAATGTCACTAAAAAGCTCATGCTTAACGCCTAGAATTTCATTTTCTCAATAGGAGGTTGCGAAATAAAGAAAACAAATAACTTAATAAAGTACGAGATTCTAACTTTAATTAAAAGTTTCGATAATTCAGATAGAGGCACGGATAACGGGCCCCGCGCCTATTATTAACGAGTTTTGCTTTCGTACGTCCCAATGAATCAGGTCAGTAGTAATGTAACATTATTGCAACGACATTTTAAATTCGTTGGATTCGATTAGTCTTTATAAAATAAAAGCACTTAAGAAAAGGCGAAGGCTCTGGGTAATCGCTCACTGACTCATACTAGGGAAGACGTGAATCTCCGCTTTTAATTCGTAAAAGGAGAGAGAAGAAAAAAGAGAGGAATATACTCGTAGTCCGGAAGAAGATTCTAGTGGCGTTGAGCTGGATGTAACATTGTTGTGTTGCGCCACTTTCTTGTGCCTTGGCGGGGCGCTAGCACGCTTCTCGAGACCAGTAATGAGCTAAAGTAATGGAGATTGGTGTACTTGAGAGAGATGAGGAGATTCCGGCTTATTGCTGACCTGGCTGACTCGTTTCTGTCTGTCTGTCCGTCTACTTATCTCTCACTCTCTCGCGGGGCTTGACTTCCTTCCTTTCTTACATATTCGCGCGTTCGGGCCCGAGTAGTACGTATTCACGAGTGTAAACACGTATGTTCGCTCGACACTTGGTGTCAATTTAAGTGAAAGGTTGCCGAAAGATTGGTAACAGTCGACGGTACAGAGAGAATTAAAGAAAATGAGATCGAGCGAACAGTGAGGGACGGTCGACCAGTAGGGGCGAAAAAAGCCATGATAGATAGATAAAAAGAGAACGGGTGGACTGGGGAGTTAAAAACAATCAAGAGAAAGGTCATGAAGGATGTACGTATATAAAGCCTCGGTCTAACCCAACTAGCAACTCATTAATGTAAGTAGTCGAGTGGCCAATAGTTATTCGGCAACTCGCGTGCATGGCAGCACATAGCAATGTCACACCAGTGCCGCATACTGATGGGACGCGTAGAGGAGGCAGGTCGAGGTTCCGGGGAGCCGTTTGCGCGTGCTACGAGATCCTGGACAAATTGTTCTCGTTGTAATTAGATTACATACTTTCTAGCACAGCCCCGGGATGTCATGCAACGCGCTGTAAAACGTAAGTGCGATAAAACTGGCGGGCAGTGGCGTACGCGCGCGCGCGCGCTCGTCGCCTAGACGTAAAATGGCATAAATTTAGAGGGTTATTGCAAAAAGTCTCTGGCGAAATGTAGGGGGCAAAAAGGGTGCGAATAAGGATCAACGTACAACAATTTGCGAGGGTAGGGAAAAGAGCGAAGCACGCGCAGAGCTAAATTAAACACGGAAAGTTTGCGAAGTGAGCGAGGGTGTGGAGGTTTGAAGAAGAAGATGGAAAAAAGGAAGAAGGCGGAGGAAAGGGAGCGGAGGCATTACAGCGGCAAAAAGCCGATGCGTAGTTTTGTCGGGGGTGGGTTGAGTAGGGCGATAAAGAAAAAGGGGGTATTAGCGGCTCGCAAGTGCGATGCCATCGATCGGCCAGACAATAACGACGACGACGACGACGACGACGACGACGACTACGACTACG
>NW_011948422.1:3805425-3811706 GCF_000503995.2 Ceratosolen solmsi marchali
CACCACCACCACCACCACCACCACCACCACCACCACCACCACCGCCACCCCCTCACAGGGTGAATACAAAACGAGAGGGCAGCCTCGGGGGCGCACCCGTGGAAATGCCTAAGAGAAATTCTTCGACTACTAATTGAATTTCCTCTAATTTGATTTCGCGGTGCGCAAATGTCGGGGTGCCAGGAGGCCATGGAAGAGGCAAAATCGCGGTGGCGCCGCCATGCCGAGCTTCTTTAGTTAAGCCCCGACGGTGTTTTCATTCTCTTTTTTCTTCCTCGTCCCTTGTCCGCTTGTGTTCGCGTCCGCATCCTCTCCGATCGCCCGCACCCCAGTCTCGCTCCTCAAACCGTACACTTTCCTGTGCCAGAGAGAGAGAGAGAGAGAGAGAGAGGAAGGGGTTCTAGCTGCACTCTCTACACCGATTCATTCTTCTGGGCGATCGCGCGACCGAGGTGATGGACAATGCAACCGCAGCTGCTCGGACGCATATGGTACGCCACTTGTTGGCACACATTGCGGTGCGCGTCGATTTTTGCACTGTAATTTGCTTATGGCCTTATGCCGATGCGATCCTGTTGACTCCGCGTGTATTTAGAATCGCTAGCTTCGGCTCGGTAAAGGATTGTTTAGGAAGCAACTCCAATGTAATTGGTAATTATTAAGTGTGAACCAGAGGGACGAAAGTATCTCGAGTGATTGTTCGGCATCGGATGCCAACGAGGGAATCGGTTGTGGGAAAAACTTTTTTTTTTTTTTTTTTTTTTTTTTTTTTTTTTTTATGAGATTGAACGTGGAGGTTGAAGGTCAAGAGTTACTTTGGGCGTGGGAAGGTATGAGAACATATCTTGGTAAAGTTTATCGATAGGTAGCTGCTAAGGAGTGTCTAATGAATTTAAATTAACGTTTTAACGAGTTATTCTTTATAATGAATGTAGGTTGTGTCGTAGTTCTTAAATCTTTGACAAATTATGATTGTGGGGAATTTTTTCTAGACTTTTCATGCATGCACAGCGGTACAATACACGAAGGATTTATCGTCAACAAAAATGTGTGGGCAAAATCAAATTAATTTTCAATATACGTTAAGATAAAGTTGATCCTGTTGCCAGGCAATTTTCGCCGGAATTTTACTCCATTCTCTGCTTAGCATAATTCCTGGATCAAGATTACCTTAACGTTTATTTAAAAAATTTCACATTCTCTTTTTTCTTGCGAGACAGTGTCTAAAGTAATAAACTAACGAGCTTTCATATCAGATTTCCATTTTGTCAAATGCATTCTTGTCCGTGCCTTTCTGCAATATTGTTTATTAGCGTCTATGAACTAAAGTTCATCATTATGCGCAAAATGATTAAAAATAGCTGAGATTGTTTGAAATTATGAATGAAATGGATAATAACGTGACTTTTTTTTTCAATCAACATTATTAGGAATGAATGGCAATCGTTGGGTTTGTCTGGCTCTTAAAATTTAAAAATTAGCTCTAGAATATCGAGAAACAAGCTAATTGTAGAGCGTTGTTTTTAAATTTAGCTCGCTCGGATATTTCAATAATGCCACTTAATTCGTGTCCGTAAAGCTCACTTTAATAAGGCACAATCGAATTTGTTCTCTAAGTTTACGTAGGATCTTCTTAGAGGGTCTGTAATACTCTAATAAAAATATTCTATGAGGGAACGATTTAAAAAGAAACGACGCAATCGTTGCGTCTATTGTAATCCATTAAGGTCGGCTAACGTTGTTTAAAAGAGCCCGCAAATTCCGACTGGCAAGCAATTTCGTTAAAATCACACTACCACCACGAATTATCCCAGATTTATTTATATTTATTGTCGTTACTCTGGACGACGAGGTTGTCCAAAATAGAAATCCCCTAGCCGCAGGCGCTTCACTCGACGCCGGAAGACTGCACTTGAATTAGTCTCTTGTAAGGCCGTCGAAGATTGTTTTTGGTAGTCTATTTCGCTCCTCCGGCTTACGTCTTTTTCCTTTTGCAAGAACGAGAGAGAGAGAGAGAGAGAGAGAGAGAGAGAGAGAGAGAGAGCTGCATCGTCCAAGTACCTTCTTTACCTTAATATATAAGCCAGCGTCATGAATGAGACTTGCACTACGAGTTTTAAATTGAATAACATTAGCATGGATCTTGATACTTCTTTGAACATGTAGTTGTTTTTGAATTTTGTTGTACTCTCTTCGCAAAATTATGAACAATAAAGCAAAATACGCATTAGTCGTGTTCATAGAAGCATTATGCAATTTTGTGGGACACTTTAATAATAGTTATTTTAGAAATTTTCTTATTTTTCCCGGAGAAAAATTTCTCTAAGCAATTGCAACTCTATCTAATTATTTCTTCCCCCCCCCCTCCCCCTAATTAAATATAGAGTATACATTTTTCAAATTAATATCTCCGATAAGAGGTCTCATTTTCCAGGAATAAGCTACATTGAGAATAGTAAAACAAATTAGCTTTTGTAATTACGACGTGCTAAAGTTAAATTTTTATCTCCGAATGTTTTCAACACCGAATAAGCTTTTTAAATATTGTTATTTAAATTGTTTATAATGAAATCACCGTTGACAAAGTACTTTCGATGCGTTCGATTTATAATGATAAAAATGCGTTTAACATCAATATATAATTGCTATAAGTGCTTATAAATTGTTGGATTGTATATTATTTTATTACACGACATTATTAATGAAAATTGTATGTATCGTATTACGAAGCTAAATGCTCTCGCCAAGTATTTTTATGCTTTTCCACATATTGATATTATCTATCGGAACTTTAGCCCTTATAATGAATAATATCTATTACAAAAATGTATGGGACGAGAGGAGTGCGAAGCTTGAAAATAAAATTAACACCGCATTAAATTCTTATACAATTATCCAAGATCCCATTACTTCAATATAATATTCTTCATTAAAAATTTAAATTTCTCGTAGAACAACGCAAGCATATATAAAATATAAATAATACGTTTATTTTACTTTCTAGGATCGATTGATGGAAGATAAAATTAATATTTTATCGATTGTACAATTAGTTTATATATTCGTTAATAATTATATTATTATTCTTCCATTTAGAGCTTCCATTGCAATATAAGTTATATAAATAATACAAAATTGCACCGAGGATGTATTAAATTTAAATAAGCGCCATAAAGGTTTTCTGTTTCCATATTTAATTACGTTAATGTTGGATATTGTGCGCGCTCCAGTTAAGGATAGGTTGCGCTCTCATCGTTGAATATAAAGTTAATTTTTGTAATCGATAAATAATATAATTTATGAATAAGACAAAAGTGAAAATGAATTTACGCTTTAAAATTTGAAATAAAACTTGTTGGCGAATTCTATAAAGGATTTTAAAGTTTTATGGCTTAAGAAAATTCTCAATTTCTCAATCGCACCTCTTTATTCTTTATCGGATATAAATTATTTGCCCTTTTTAATATTACCTCGCGATCATCGATATTGCGTATTTTTCAATAAACAGAGGACATTGCAATATTAATATCAAAAGACGACAATAAAATGAAGGAGCTTGAGTTTTTTGGATTTTTGAGTGTCGATATTTAAATTAAGTAGTGGCAATTGCTCATTCAACTATACTCTATAGAAATGGCATAAAGCTTTTGTCTATGATATTATGATTCACCGTGCAATTTGCGAGATTTATTTAGTCATTATTTTTTTTTTTTTTTTTTTTTTTTTTTTATAAAGAGTAATAATGTAATACGTTTTTGATGAGGAAGAAGTATGAAAGTTTCCGGGAAATTGTTCGTTCGTACATTTTACTGCTGATGAATTTATGCATTTTAGCTTTTCATTTGAAATATTAGTTGCTATTTAGAGTTCGGTTATTTGCAAAAATTAATATTAATTTGTCATTTTATACGGCAATTTTATTTGTACTTGTAAGTGTTCTATAGGTCGACTTACAAATCACTTTCTAAATTACGAAGACATCATTTTCTTGTTTTTTTTGTTTTTGTTTTTTTTTTTTGTTTTTGTTTTTGTTTTTTTGTTTTTGTTTTACAAAGTATAAGCTTATAATTATGAATATTCTACGTTTGATGTATTTATGCGATAAGTTTCTTATTTCTATCTGTAATAATGGATTATATACCATCTAGTAATTCATAAGGAATCCGAAAATTTTCAAAGGCTGCTTTTCCGATCCGCCAAGAGTTTTACAGTGGGATTATTTTCTTTGGAGTGCCTTATTTTATAGCTTTGGAGTACACTACGAAGGCGATGAAAGATTTGTTTTTCACGCTTAAGGACAATAACTTTTCCATTGAACGTTCGTGGATAAACTTTGAAATAAAATGGTTTTATCAAAATTCTTTTAGAACTAGATTTTATTGATATTATCAATTTTTCTCGCTTCTCTAATTTGAAAATTGAAAGCACATTTTTTTTTTCATCTTTTTTTTTTATTTTTATGGAAAAACCTGTTCCAACGGAAATTCCCGAAAGTGCATGTGAAAGATTTACCTGCATGAAGATCAGGAAGTCGTTGGATCGTAGTTGAGTTGGAAGTTTCGACATGGCCTTGCTCTATTGATTTTCGACGTAAGAGTTAAAGATGTTTTTATAACAAATTTTGAAAATCATCGATTTAGAAAGTAATGTCCGTGAAGACTACGAATGTCAACAAAATCTGGTCTTTAGATAGTCTTTGTAAAATCAATGCCTATAATTGTTTTCTATCTGTTAACGAATAATGGCGTACGAGAAATACAGATATACAGAAATACAGATAGTTTAATTGGCGCATAAACAGAATAAATGCTTCAATCCCGCTAACTCATTTATTGTGAATATTTAATTGGCATAAAAAAAAACAAATTAACGAGAGGCTGTTGTGTTTATTGAACATTATTGAGTAGTGTAACGCGTGTTAAAAGAATTTATTTATTAAAATATACGCTATTTATAAGCAATTTGTCATATTTAATTTGTTTCTCTAATTTTCAGAGAGTTAAATAATTCTTCAATTTTTTTTTCTTTTGTAAACTTTATTTTTGTTTTTGTTTGTTTGTTTTTGAAAATTCATATTTTGATAAACTCTAAATGGCATTATATTTAGTTTGAATACAAGAAGATTAATCTGCAAAGCGATTGGCAATTTACTTCAAATCAAATTTAAATAATGCTTTTTCGACTAATACTGTTTACAGAACACAATTGCAGTAGATAATCAAAGTCGCTTGAAGTTATAATGGCATATTCAAATATTTTCGGAAATATTCCTATTTTCATAAATTTAAGGGACGAAAAAACTTAGCTACCACGACTGTTAGTTGGCCCCGTTCGTCGAATACATTAACTGATAGCTAATTGATCGAGGCAATTATCTTTTTCGCCTCTCATTATTTCAGGGAGTGGCCATTCTTACCTCATTATGGAAAAGTGCGGGCAACACGAGCACAGCGTGACGGATAAGCATCGGCCGCGTAAAGAAATAAAAACTCGTGCGGCAGCGGGTGCACGAAGGGGAAAAATCACATTTAGCTGCGGGCGGTACGAGCTCGTTAAAAGCCAAGTTTCGATTTCTTTCCGACAGGCCCTAAACAAAATCACACAACCATACGTTTTTTTTTCATCGGCGTAGCTACTAATGACAGGCGGAATGATGGCCAAGCTCCACGTGGACACGAAAAGCCGCATAAATTTCCTCGTCTCGCGTCAACGCAAGTGTCGGAACGATAGAAAAAACTTCTTCGACAATGAGATACTCTCTCGCTGTCTTTACACGCGCAATATATATATATATATATATATTGGGATGGGGGAGAGAGACACGGAGAGAGAGAGAGAGAGATAGATAGATAGATAGATAGAGAGAGAGAGAGAGAGAGAGAGAGAGAGAGAGAGAGAGAGAGAGTGAGAGAGTGTGTCAGTTAGTTAGATGGTGGGATTAAGGGATGAAAAGGGGAAGGAGATGTCACGAGGGGTTGATGATGGGGCGGTGGGGTAGGGAGTACAGGGACGATGAGTACGAAGACGTTTTGGCGTGGTCGCACGCCCGTTTTATTTTTGAACTCTCGCGCGCCAAGGGAAAGGTCATAAATCCCGGAGACGGACCATCGTGTGCCGGCATGCGCAACCTTGTCTTTCCCCGGTGACGCGCATCACCGATTATGATGCCCCCACGGGGGCAGACAAATGCATTTGGGGTGACTCTGTTACCATGACGCGTTTAGCCCCCCCCCCCACCCTCCCCCCCCCCCCCCCCCCCAACCACCGGGCCCCCCCGGAAT
>NW_011948422.1:3812151-3831796 GCF_000503995.2 Ceratosolen solmsi marchali
CATTCCAAGGACTCGTGTGTGCGTGCCGTTAGTGTGCATGTTTATGTTGCGGGCAGTCGAACGAAGGGCACTCGAAAAATGGGCCGTTTGTCATAAAAGGATTTCACATCGATGTATATAAGTTTTCATGGCAAACGGAGCGGCGTCGTATTGTGCTGCCGAAGCTGGAGGGGATGAGAGGATTTTACGAGTTCCCCAAATTCAAATTTACCAATTTCTTTTTCCTTTTGCCGCGCAACGAATGCCACGCAGCTTCGGCTGACAAAGGGCTGACTCGCTCGTCCTTTCTCTCCTTTTGCAAATTCTCGATCACGTATTACGGGTTTCTCGAGGCGCGTGCCTTTCTCACGCGTCATCGGGCTCTCCTCGTCGCCTTCATTTAAGCGTTGCAAAAGCGAGCGTGGCGGGAAATAATAAAACAATTGCAAAAACGCGGAGGAATGCCAAGCTGGCCCCCAGCCCGTGTGCGTGTGAGAAAGAGAGATGACGCGACACCAAGTCTGCGCGGATAGGCGAAAATCACGCGAGACACGCTTCGGGATTTATTCATGAATTAAGCTGGCCACCGCGTGCCACCACGAATGCATGCGCGTCTGCAATTAAGAGAGATCGAGTGCGCCGATAGAGGCTGATGGAAGTGCCACTTAAAAAAGCGTCGGTTCCCGGGGTCCGTCACGTGGATTACGAGTCCGTCGACTTGCCCTAGGATGATCGGGGGTTCGCTTACGGGTGGCGCACGCCACTGTGCAATGCCTCTTCTCGCCGACCGACACGGCACTTGTACGTACGTGTTACTGAATATATCGGGCAATTGATCGTTTTGACATTTGTGCATATGACACAGTGCATCAAGATGAACAAACGAGGGTTTTTGTTTTAATATGCTCCCGTCACCTTTGTCAAGGGAATTTCTAACGATGGTCGGGTGGTCGGGGGAGCGGTAAAAGCAAGAGTGCAGGTATTGGTACATGAACGGGGCGAGGAAGATGGTCGACCGTTCGAGTGATAGAGAGATAGGGAGAGGCAGAGAGAGAGAGAGAGAGAGAGAGAGAGAGAGAGAGAGAGAGGGCCTTTACGATAATACAAGTTTAGCGATTAATCTATAAACATGATTAAAAAAAAAAAAAAAAAAAAAAAAAAAAAAAAAAAAGTAAAAAAACTATTTTCGGCACTTAAAAGCGACTACCGATTAGGAATAAATTATTAGAGCCAAAAATTTTTTACTTTTTCCACTTACATATATACTTAAGTGTAATTTATTATTTAATCGAATTTAAAATTTTCGCCGTTGCTTTGAATTTCTATTCTGATAAAATTGGCCACGATTTGGAAAGAAAAAAGAAAAAGAATAAATAGGAATAAAAAGTTGGCGCCCTTTGTACACAAGTATATTAAAAACCAAACCTTTATTATTTAATTTAACAGATAAATCAACATTTGAGCTTAGCCAGGCTCAATGGAGTTTGATGAAATTTTTGTAGCTCAAAACAATAATTTAAAAGGCTAAAATTTGTCCAATATCCGGATATAAAATATGAAATAGTACTCTGTTATGATGAGAGATCAAATAGATCGTAACTATTTTCGTGCAATTTCTTCGGCTTGGAAGCCTAAAAATTTCATTTCATAAAATACTCCTATTTTTTCTATCTCTTTTCTGTTGCACACTGGCAAATGTAACATTGTAATAAGGCACATTCTGGTTGGCTAGCGATTATTCACGGCAAATAAAAATCATTCTAACCATCGACTTAATATATGACCTTGTAAATAGTACGTTTAATCTTGCGGTAATTATAATTTTAATTTATCTCGTTAAATCGCTGCTCATAATTGGAATATCCAACAGAATGTCATTTGCGGTTATTCTACTATGCTGCTCTCTATCTCCCTCTCGTTCTTTCTTCATCTTTTTCTTCTTTTTCCAACTACTCGTGCATTGTAAAATATTATTCATAATAAACACTCAAATTCATTATACGCAATTACTGTATTTTCATGTTAGAATAAATTTTCAAGTACAAAGAGAAAAAAATTAAGTTGAGCGGTCTATATATAAATATATATATATATATATATATATATATATATACATATATATATAGCAACGTACGGGCTAATATGTAAGTCACGTTTTCAGAAAGTAATTATTTCACATGTTTGCGTGACTAAATATCTCCCGGATAAAATGTTATTTCGTTTTGCAAGTAAATTTTCAGCTACTTTCGACGGCATCTCACAACATTTACATAATTTATATGGTCTAGCCAGCTCGAAATCTTGAATCATTTATATAAGCATCCGGAAAAATAATAGTCAGGCTCTTTCTCTCTCTCTCTCTCTCTCTCTCTATTGTTTACAACGCCAAAGCCGGTTGCTGCATCACTGCAAACATCAGTAATTCATCAAAACGTATGTGCGCTTACGTTTCCCCTGTTTCTTTTTTCTTTCTTTCCAATTACGCATTCCCATGTAAAAATCCGGACAATTGAAAGTATAAATTCGTAAAGTCGAGTTAGTTGCGCGCTATGTCAGTATTTTGTATAAGGAAACGAGATCTCGGGAGCTTTATTGCTTACCTTGACGCGCTACCTTATTCGAAATTATCGAAAGTCCGAAAAATCCATTAATACAAGGTAGTTAAATGCGAAGAGAATCGAATTGACGCGATTTGATGAAAAACAGCGAGAAGAGTGGCAGTCTTGGGTTTTATTTCCGCCGGTCGGCCGGGGTTTCGCTCAGGGTCCAAGAAACAGTAAATGATGCGTCATCGAGAAAAACTCGGAATAATCTCGAGAGCTTATCGATAGGAAAGCGTCCATTAATAAATAGCCTCCACCTTCTTGTAATCTTATAATGCTTAAGTACGTTTTATTCGAGTACAGCGCAGCAGCCGGGCGAGTCAATGGTCCAGGTGGACTTTCGAAAGTGCGAGAGGCCTCGTTGCATTGGGCCATACATTATCGACGTACAAATAAGCGTGACCCACGGCTTCGGTCGTTGTGCGCTCGGCCCTCGCAGCCACTTATAAGCCCGTCGAGTTGGCTGTCGGGAGAAGTGGCGGGGGAAAAAGTGCCACGCTGAAATCGCGAGGGGGTGAGTGACGTCCGGGTCGGGTTTGTGGGGGCCAAAATAACGAAATGGATTCTCGAACGGTGAGTCATCGACGGCAGCGCACTACGGCCTCGCATCGGATGCTCTCCTTCGGCTGGCGGATACGCACGTATACAGCGACAGCGACAGCGAGAGCGATAGCGACAGCGGCAGTCCCGACCCTCGATGCCGAATTGTTTTCTCCATAGTCGCGCTTTGTCCAAGGGCCCGACCCCTCGGATTTGCCTCTCCGCGCGAATATAGAACGAGCGCTTTCTCCTGGAAAGTGGAAGTGGAAGGGGGTGAAGTACTCGAGGATCGTAGGAGAGAGAAGGGAATCATTCGTGCACTTTTGGGTTGATATGCGTTGTCGTGGTGCGGTCGTTAGAGCAGGTCCTTGAACGGTCGATACGTGGGCTTTTCGATCGAGGAGTTGAAGTGGTGACGCGTGGATAAATCGTAATGACGTGCTTCGAGCGATTTTGTAAATAAAAACGAAGAGGTCATCATGGGTTGTCGTTGTGCGACTGGCTTTTTGAAAATGGCGCTAAAGCGCCTGTAATGCGAGACACCAAGTCGCTTGCTGCTTTTGGTACAAATTGTGACTTTTAAGTATAGAATAACTTTGTCCGAATAAGTTTTACATTTTTCGCTTCTGCACTTTTTATTCTTAACGGCTTCTTTTATATGTAATTAAGAATTTTCCATCTTTTTTTTCTTCTTTTTGTATTCTCCTTGCGTTTGCAGGCACTTTTTGTCCCGACACGGGTAAAGATCTTTTGGAAAGATACCAAACGGGTAAAATTACCTTCTCTCTCTCTCTCTCTCTCTCTCTCTCTCTCTCTCTCTCTTACTTCAAAACATTTACAACAATAACGTAGCACCAAGTCCATATGAATGTTTAAAATGACTGGGTTTAAAGAAATTGCAATGATCCATCGGTTTTCCAAATTTAATGGAAATATATAAAAGATCTTGACCAATTGTCACCAAATAGTAAATTATTCATGGCTGCGTCAAGTTTGGGAATCATGCGCTTCTGTGAGAACGCAACACTTAATAGAGGCCGAACCCGTATTTCCCACCCTTCGCCTCGTCACGGGAACCAATTCGCTACAATGTCCACAAATTTCCCACTCATAGCGAATTTTACGAACAGAAATAACATTCGAACGAAGGGAGAAAGATTTGCTGGTAATGAGGAAAACTATATTTCTAACGTCATTGAATAACATTTCATTATTAATTCGCTTTACCAGTAAAAAATACCAGTAAAACAATGATATTAACACTTTTTATTGATTATTATTATTATTATTATTATTATTATTATTATTGTTGTTGTTGTTGTTGTTGTTGTTGTTGTTGTTGTTGTTGTTGTTGTATTACGTTTGCTTTTTGACACTCATTTTTCGTACGTGTTTAACTACTTGACGCTTACGAGTGAAATATTTTCTAGTTATGTACTTCATCGTTTTACTTTCTTGAACGATGGAATCTTAATAGTAGCACTTACCATTAGCTATTGAATTGCAAGAGCTTTTGTTAGACTTAAAAGTGTAAAATTAAATTCAAATGAGTTATTTAATAATATTCAATTGTTCAATATTCATATAGATTTTTTTTTATTTAAACGTGTATCTAATTTTAGTTTCTTTTTTTATGTTACAGGTGAGTCATGGAAAAGACATAAGCTTAGTGAATCTACTTCTCTACGTAAAAGTAATCAAATTATTTCCTAAAGCATTTTTTTTTCTTTTTAGCAAATAAATTACATTAATTCTTACCAATGTTTGATTGTATTCTCAATTATACTTTTAGTATATACAATTAGTAGTATTTAGTCATTTTCTTTACAACATTTGAGGTGCAATTTCAAATGAAATATCAATAAATAAATTTTTATAGAGAAGATCAAACATGCGTTCCACCAGAATTTCTTTCGAATGAATGCCATGACGTTACTTTCACATTTTAAATGGGAACAGTTTTTCTTGAAAGTCAACCCTTTGGAACCATGCCCAAGAGCTTTACTTTATTACTTTTACACCATGGAATGGCATCATATTGAATATTGATAGTGACTTTTCGAAATAAGTAATATACATTTGCAAAATTACATATTCAATAATATATATATATATATATATATATATATATATATATAATACGATCACGAGTTGCCATTTATTAATATTTTTGAGGTTTCGAGACGGAAACGTTGAGTATTTTTATTTAAAAAAATTATCGATAAAGTATCGTAGATTAAAAATAATTGCAAATCAACCTATTAACTGCAAATAATAATTATTTTACATATTAGAGTTAAATATATATATATATTGTGTGTGTGTGTGTGTGCGCGCGCGCGCGTGTGTGTTTATACGCACACGTGTGTCGTATGTAAATATGTATATTTAACTCAATATCATTAGGACTACTTGTAAAAGAGATTTATTAACGTTATATTTCAAGTGAATGAAATCTATCGAGTATTATAAATTTATTAGTAAAGGCTAATGCTTTTATTTTACTGAATAACATAGATTCGTTTTTTTTTTTGCTTGTACTTTTTCTTTATGATGAAACAGATACTTCACGATAATAAATATGATAAAACAGCAAAACCTGATTTCTACGCTTAACTCTTATACGTAACGTATGATTTGTGCATACACCCCCCCCCCTCCACACACACACACACACATATATATATATATGCATGCATTTATTTTTAGGATTGTGATTGAAATGTCTGCGTTAAGCTGCGTAGCAATGGTTCTTTAAATAAAAATTAAATATACTTAAAATATATTTGCCAAATCTACCACCAAGTGTGTGAATAAATGATAACAATTGTTTATTATGTATTTGTTATGGATTAATAGAGCGTTAAAGATAAATTAATAATATATACATTAAATCGTGTGAATAAATTTACAAATAAGATCGAAAAATCATTTACCAACACATTTCTAATAACGTGTAAATGAATACAGTTCCAATGATACGCAATATGAAATAAACAATTTGACATATATATCGTTGCACTATCCAATTTCATCTTCGAACTCATGATTCGAATAGTCGAGCATAGCGAAGAAGCAACCTTTGTTGTTTGAAAAGTATGTGAAAACACGTTTCGCTTGGATGCACGTGAATATCGATCAATTTATGAAGTAACGTCATTTTTATAAAGTTTCTTTTGGTACATTGAATCCAACGAATCTAGTCTACATCTTCTAATAAAATAGTTGACGAAAATATAGTGAAGCAGAGTCTCCATTGTAAAAGCATTATTCCGTAAATTATAATTGTTAGGGCACAGCGCGTGGGTAATGAAAAAAGAAAAGGAAAAAAAGAGAAAGAAAAATGCTAAAAAATCTATTACGGGGCTTTATTATTATCAGAAAAATGTGGGATTATTGAAAAGAATGAAGATTGAATCCAGCAGGAGGATAACAATGCCAAATGTCGGAGCAAATTTTGTACCGAATGGAGTGAGCAATCTGGCTTAGCTCGAATAGATTGTTCGTTACAGTTGTCCGATGCAAATTTCATCGACAATATTTACACGTATACTCGTAACATTTATGAAAGATAAATATTTAGTTTAAAGCAGTTATTTCAAGAGATTCGAGAGATACATAGACTCGGTACCACATAAATACTCTGTAAATTTAAGCATCGGATGCCTCCGAGATATTAGTTGATTATCGATACCATTGATATCTATCTGCACATACTATTATTTTAATTGCGCCCTACTTCGGACTTATTGAATATGCATATCGGTATTTTAAAATATCGTTTAATAAAAGCTTTTTTTTTTTTGCAATATTACTAAACATCGGTGACGGAATCCATCGGTTATTTCCTACACAATAAATAATAGAAAATGATTAGAGATTATGACAAGACAAATACGTTCATTTGGTTTACAATTACTCTACGATATATTATACGTAAGCCGAGCGAAAAGCATGCCCCACTGGTATTTCATTGTATGCCACATCATTTTTTAAA
Source organism: Ceratosolen solmsi marchali (assembly GCF_000503995.2). Taxonomy (NCBI): domain Eukaryota; kingdom Metazoa; phylum Arthropoda; class Insecta; order Hymenoptera; family Agaonidae; genus Ceratosolen; species Ceratosolen solmsi. Next base: position 3,819,271 of record NW_011948422.1, read on the forward strand.
TAAAAGCTTACTACACCTATTTTCCAAAACACCACCAATGATTATTATAGATTGCACTTTTTTTCTTTTTCACTTTTGCTTCACTTTTTTTTAATTATTCTCAATTTGTGTAAAGTTTATAGAGATGTAGCAGCTGTTGTGCCCGATATCGCTTGATTCATTTTTTTTTCTTTCTTTCTTTTTTTTTTTTTTTTTTTTTTTTTCATTTTTAATCAGCGAATCAGCGATCGAAATATTATTCGTAGGTTGTCGACAATTACGTCAGGAAAACTCTAATAACTCGTCAAATGTCACGATACTCATTCTACCCCAACAATCATGAATTTCTCAGCAATTTGAAAATCAATGGAAATTTTATACCTTTAATCCAGTAATACAATCGTCACGCGCAATTAATCTTTCCGTATGTGACTCACGATGATTTCACTTCCGCGGCAAATAGTTGCGCGATACGTTGGCAATGAATGTGTGCGTGTTTAAATCTTGACCGACAATAAAAGAATAACAAGAAAATAAAGAAATTGACGTTGGCATTCAAAGTCATCGTAAAAATGGCAAAATAATTAGCCGCCGGTCACATCACAATGCCTGGTATTAACATTATAATTTACGCTTACGTGGAACGCGCGGCAGCGGCAACTTTCGATGGTGAAAGTACGTTCGCCCTTACATCATCGTGATAGGCTTGTTGTTTGTATCCATATGAGTCCAATAGATTAAAGTTCAAAAGTTACAGAATCGTACGTTTAATAATAGTTGTGGGGTCCGAGTTTGGAGATGGGATGGGATGGGATGGTTTGGCAAGCGCTTGCAATATGGTTGGCGAGCTGGGGGTCTTGAGTTTGACGGGAGGTGGCGGCGGAGGGGGAGTGGGGGGGGGTACGGGGTAAGGGGGACTGGGGGGGGGGGGGGGGGGGGTCGGAGGTCTTTTGAAGTAGGACGTCGAGGGGAGAGGGGCTAAGGCCGAGAGGAAGCCGTCGGAAGAAAGGTCCTCGAATTTCGACGTGAACGAATATTATTGCTACAGGGGTGAATTATCGCGAGGAAAGTATTACCTCTGCATGGGTTGGGTGAGACGGGAGTAGATGGGGGATGGGGTGGCGGCGACGAAGAGGGACGGGGACGGGGGCGGGGGGATGTCGAGAGATCGGGTGTATCGAAGCAGTGAGTGAATGGGGGCGCCGCCAACTTATCGATGTACATTGTAATAATGTCCGATGCGATAATATAACGCAGATCCCAGCCGGCGTCCCATATTTCCCTTCCTTTGCACACGTGCACACGTCGGCCTTTATTTCCTTGTTCCATTGTTGATTTTTACCGGGGCGTAAACGATTGGCGAGATGTCCGGAAGACGCCTCGTGTTTTTGTGCGGCAGTACTACTAACGCGAGTCGATGCGGCTTTAAAATAATGCCGTTCCCTCGTATTGCCCACTGCATTCGTGTACATAGCTATCGATTTCCGCGTATTCGCTACTTCGATTATGCGGGAAAACGCGCTGCATTAAGAAGCGCCGTTTATTATATTCGTTGGGCCAGAGAGAAAACTCCGGCTCGCCATCGACTATTGGACAAGCGATGAATTTTAACGCGTGCAGGAGTTTTCTTTGCTATTGTTTTTTTTTCTTCTTCTTCTTCTTCTTCTTCTTCTTCTTCTTCTCATTAATGGTATACGTAAGTGACGTTACGTAGCTCAGAATAAACACAAAAGGAAAAGAGGAGAGGCTATTCCAATGGATAATTCCTCGATCGATTTTGTACGCATTGTATGTGCACGGGGAGAAAAATCTGTGGGGGAAACTTGGAAGCTGACGTGACAAGGGAATTAGTAGCTATTAATGAGGTAGTCCAAGATAATGAAATCAAGTTGCGAGGTACACGTGCTGATTGATGCTGATAAAAACAGTGTCGTTTGGAGTGCAAAGCTGTTGGTATTAGTTTTGAAACATTTATCAAGGCTTAGCATCGAGAATACCCCCCGAGATTTCCCATCAAATATTCCTTACATTTGTTTAAATATTGAAATCGTATGGATTTTTAACTAACTTTACGACTGACTATCGCAATAGCCCCTGCTACGAAAGATACAACTGCAACAACTTTCCACTACTATCGCGTTAATAATAATAACATTGTAATAATAATAATAATGATGATGACGACGACGACGACGACGACGACGACGACGACGACGACGACGATGTTTGACGATGATGATGATTGACGATGATGATACTAATGATAATCATAAGTATAATGATAATTATAATGGTAATGATAATAATGTTGTACTATAATTGTATTGCAATAGAGTTATGAAATTTTATCACTTTATTTATTAATGTAAATTGCGACAAAATAAATAGAATTGTTATTCAAATATTGAATTGAAGGAATTATAAGAGAAAATGACATACGGTAAGACGACACGCAGGCAGGCTGGCATATTGGCAGGCTATTTATATCTTTTCCACGAATATTAGATCCGATTGCAACGACAAAAATGAACAAAATATAATAATTAAAGGACAGCTAAAATAGTTTATTAAATTGATGCACATTTCGCTTAAAGTGGGAGTCGTTATGTAGTGCAAGGAGGAAATTGTGTACTAGAAACATTGTAAAAATGGATTAAACCGGAGCGATGAACATCACGTTACATATTTCAGTTGCTGCTAATTATCTTATTAGATTTATGCAAGAACATAAAGAGGGCATTTTTTTAAGATAGAATAACGTAAGTAGTTGTAAGCTGCGAGCGAGCGTATGCAAATTACTAAGATCTAGTGTAGAAGCTAATAAAGAAATTGTAATAAAAAAAAAAAACGAAACTTTTATTATGAGAAGAAAAAGAGGCCGAGTTTAAAGAGTAAGTGCAAAGAGGAAGTATAAGTGTACGGTCGCGAAATGATTGACAATAGATAAAAGCGAGGCCAATGTAAGAATTTTCTTTCCTTCTTCCAACGTTTCTCTCGATAAAAGTTCAAAATTCGAATTTATTATAAATGATAATGCACGGTGAGAATTAGCTCTACTATTTTGCATTGCAAGCTCTATATAAAGATAAAAGACGAATGTTAAAATAGATTGAAAATATGACAAGAAGGTAGACTTTAGATAATATTAACCTTTAATAGGGATAAATATGGCTTGTATTTGCAGTGAAACGAACGTTTTGAAATAAATGAGTAAATTTGGGGATGGAGCTCTCTCTACCTCCCTCTGTCTGTGGTGCTTGCATTTTGAATACTTTAAAGAATTTAATTACGATACTTTGAATAGAAAAACGCCGGCCTCTCTCAACGAGCTAATATACCAAATAATACAATGTACTTTAATATGATTGGATTTGTAAAGTTCTTAAAGTCAGACTTGTTATCGAGACAAATGTGAGCCTTGCTCGCTTAAAAGTAATATTAAATGAGAGAATCTCGCTCGCATGATTTCAAATTAACAAAGGAACATTTATATGTCGCTATCTGTATGGTCGGATCTGCCTCGAAATACATATGCTGGGAGGCAATCCTGTCAGATACACGGGGACTTACTCCTCTGTTGTTCGGCTCGGGCGTCAATATTCCAAATACTGTTGCCTATACAGAGAAGCCATTTAATAGCTTAAGCCGTTTACATACGCCCATACCACCGTACATACGTGCATGCATTCGTGCATTGATATATAATGACACATGCATGTATATATATATATATATATATATATATATATATATATATATAGAGAGAGAGAGAGAGGGAGTGTGTGGGGGGGGGGGGGCGAGGAAACGAGTGAGATAGTTATAAAATACACTTGTACAGAGGTATTGGTACTTGCAAGCGCGTACTTGCAAGAATGCTTGAATAAGTATGGAGCAATAAGTATATCGTAGTAGACATACACTTAACTTCAAAGTAAGCAACGAGCCGGTATCGCGAATAAAACCTCGGACTTGTCTGAGTGCGCACATGAGCATATATGCATTTGAAGTTCGAAAATAATTGACGTAACGAGAGTAGGAACTCGCACGTTCATAGACGAACGGATGATGTGTCTAGAGACGAAGAGGGCGAGAATATAATTCCCCGTATGTGCTTCGGGTTTGCGAATGAACATGGCGCAGAGTACAGAGGGGTCAAATACAACAACGCCTGGCTTTGTCTTCAATTCCGGATATCGTCTTTACCTACGGGAATGCGCTCCGTTTCATTTAAGGCATACGTTGTTGCTCCGGACGCGTCTTCCTCGAGACTCGACATAAAGTATCGGGAACCTTTCTGGTTTCCTTGCTTATACAAAAAAAAAAAAAAAAAAAAAAAAAAAAAAAAAAAATACAACCGACGTTTCCAGCGAAACCACAAAGTCTATGTAGGAAAATTGAACTTCTCTTCGGGTTTTTCCTTGCTCCATATTATTATGAGAGCAGTCTCTGCCTTTCAGAGGCGAATTGACATTCACGATAAACGCGAGACTCTGTTGCATCTGAACATTTACTACTGCATAGATAAAGTAGAAATTTTATCATCTTCTAAAACTAACCTACTTTTCAAGTTTCTCAAGTTTTCTTCTTAAAAAGTTGGAAAAAAAACAAGAAAAGAAAAGAAAAAAAAGCAAGCATTTCGGCAGTGCTAATCGGGGTAATTATTTTGAAAGCGCAATGCTGTATAAATAAAATATTAATTGTGAATAAACATTGGAATGCAATTTTTACGCCGCTGATCCTAATTCTTTAATTAAAATCTTAAAATCTTGTAACATTTTTCTTTTTGTAATATTATTTTCACCTTCAATATGCAATGTCTTTAAACATTTACATATCAATACATTAGATTTTTAATGCCCTAAAGTAGAAAATGAAAAGTGCCAAAGGAACAGCGATTCTCAGCTAAAATTTACGCAATGTCTCGACAGAGAGAGAGAGAGAGAGAGAGAGAGAGAGTTGAAAAATTTTACTCACTTTTTTTTCAGATTAGAATGATTTATGCTGTGGCGCCCAGTCGCGTTTAGTTATGAAGATTCTTTTATTACATCTATTCACTACATTCACTCAAGACATTGGTGCATTCGTATTTTCCGTACTTAGAAGTTGATTTTAATGCCACGCACACTTATCCCAATTGTAACAGAGAATAACAAAAGAATGAGAAAATATATTTGACAATAACACGACGTGTAAATAGAAGATTTTGAACAAAGTATTTTTTTTTTTTTTTTAGATATAAAACATTTCAGGATATGGTTAAGTATAAAGAGAATTTTAATCAGAATTTATGTCGTGCAACCTACACATACATTATTCTGATTTCTCGCCCGCATATTAAATGCAAATAAAATTTGAAATAAAAATTTCTTGAGTAATTATAAAGAATCATTGCAAGTATTACAAAAGACAGTCACTAATGAATTTTTGTGACTGCTACAAATAAAAACAAAAAACAAAAGAACAAAAAAAAAAAACAAAATGCTTAAGAAATAATAATACTTTGCTACTACGTAAGGGCCTTCGGAAATGCATTATGTAATTATAATGACAGAGGAGTTGTTGATTAAAAAACTGGACATGACATTGACAGCGGTAGTTCAGAGATATTTTCAATAAAACAAATACATTGGTATCGTAAAGTTTATTAAATTTTTTATTATAATCAAACTTTATCCCCTGTTATGATCACTCAGCATGAGTAAAGGACTTACGCATTCTGTAAACGCAATTCCATATAAACGAATAGAATGAGAGAAAAAGCTGTAGCACAGGCGATAAAAAATGCAGCACACTGCAGTCTTCCATACACGCGGATTTTCAATACACTTTTCTTTTTTCTTTTAATAAAGACAAAGCTACGGCATTCACCTCGACAGCATATGAGAGGGAAACTGTTAAAAAAATTTGTTCACTTATAATAAACTAATTTTCATGCTTATTTCATAGTATTTACAGTGTACTATTTTTTATTATTATTATTTTTAATTATTATTATTCGTAAAAATACATTACAGAATGACGTTGAGTGTCAATTGAAATATATAGAATCGGTTAAGAAGGAGAAGATCCTTCTTTTGTCTTTAGAGTTTATCTTAGAGTTATAGAAATATTTTGAAATTCCATTTTAAAGACATATAGTTTTATTAATTATTTTATGCTTTCCGTATTATTCGACATTTGTAATTTGAATTTTAATGGTTAAGCAATTGTATTCGTAAGATTAATTTATATCAAATAGTTAATCGCGCACCAATATACGCTATTTGAATGCTTTAATTATTTAAAAGTCTCTGTATATTTATAATATTTACAGAGCTTTAGAAATAAAAATAGATATTTATGACAAAAAGCGAAGTTATTGACTTAAAACGTTGATATTCTTAATGGAATTTTCATAGCTTTCTGCATTGCTAAACTTTATGATTTAAGTGTTATAAACCTATTTTTCTACCTTTTTAAAGTATACACGTATCATAACTATATCAATATAGTTATGTTTTGCAAAATGATAAAATTGTGACACATGAAAAAATCCCTTTCTCTCTCTCTCTCTCTTAAATCCTTGTTGAAGTTTCGTACTTACATATTCGTGGATCTTAAACAACAAAATATCAAATATTAAATTGAACGAAAACTTTGACTTTAAAAGGATGAAAAATAATACGACTTTCAAAGTAATGAAGAGCATAACCATACATTAAAGTTCTTGAATATTATAAGCTTTTTTTTCATCTTTTTCTAGAACTTAATTTTAAAAAAAAGCAAATTCAAAATAATAGAAAATTCAGTGGTGTTTAATGCCACGTGCATTGCTTGAATCATAATGTATTTACTTTGATCTTGCAATATTAACAAAATTTCTTGAGATTTTAGTTCAATTATCATGCATATTAAGACTGAATTGAATGCGCCTATACAGGATCATAAATATAACAATAACGTATAATTGCATTTGTGTATTACATTCACCATTAATAAGTGCTCATAAGTGTATTTTTGCAAAACTAGAACGACTCTGCAATATAATTTATTACGCGTACTTAATTATTATATTTTAATTGTCTAGCTGTACTCGCAAAAGGTTAACGATTATTATATTTCATAATGACAGTATCAGAATTATTACAGATTTTTCTTCTTCTTCTATTGTTTAATTACAAAGTCCCACGGCTTATTGCTAACTTAAATCGAATAATGTATTTAAATTTGAAGAAGCCTGCTCATTTATGTTTACGGAAATGAGAAAAATATTTTTGACTAGCAGAATCGATGTTTTTCATCAGTTCACACATACAATTTGCTTTCTGTGTGCCTTTAGTTAAGCCTGGAGCACAGGAAATCGCTATATTATAGGCAATGTAATTTATCATTCAGTGATCGATTAACTGACAATACGCAATATCGTTATTTCACGCACCTCGAATGCTTATTTTCAGCATATGGAACAATTTCATAATTTACATGAAAATTGAAAGTACTCAAATGGTCACATTTCCTTTGTACCGTGCAAACTCTGCCCATATAATTGTATTACAATAGATAGTCCCAGAAAAGGGGGAAATGATGGGACATAAAAAAATTTTTTTTTCTCGCTCTTTAGATCTATATTATCATAGAAAGAAGATGACACGAGCTTGCGTAGGTGGTATAACCGAGTGCGCTATATAATAACTGTGACATAAATATCCTATACACGCGACATTGGATCCCGGTAATATGTTTTCCGGCGGTTTTCCGACCTCGGTTAGAGGGCGAGGAGAAGCTTTATCGCACTTTACTTTCGCCGCGGCAAGTCGAGATTATACACGTTTCATTCTACCGCTTCTTATATTCATTACTCTCTCTCTCTCTCTCTCTCTCTTCGAAAGTTGTTCGCATAGTTGTTATAAATAATATGCTCGAGGCGGAGTTATCAAATAATGTTAGTTTTAACAGAAATTAGTGCGCTTTAATTTTATGTAGCTGTGATTGGTTCATTACTTACATTCATTATGCGTGTCGCTCCATTTTCACATCTTATGAGAAAACTTAAATATTATATACATCATCTAATCATATATCTCTTAGCATTTGTTAATAATTTATACGGGAAGTAGCGTTTTCTTTATTCAATAGGAAACGAAAAATTCGTTGGAGAATGGAGAATAATTTTAATTAGCGGTTGCGCGACGTTTTTATTCATTTAATTTTATAAATAACCAAATCAATAAAGCACTTGGTAAGAGTTGATTTGTATAAAAATTTATGTATTAGAAAATATTAATTTACTCCGGATTCTTTAGTTATAATACATAAGTGCGTAAATTTACTTTTTACTTTATTATGTACAGGTAACGAGATTTTTGTTCGGAAAATTGCAAATCAAACAACAATGCAAGTATATACGAATTTCCCACAAAGTATACACGATATGCAAGCTTTAGGCGCACACGTACACGCGCGCGCACACACCACACACACACACACACACACACACACACACACACACACACACACACACACACATATAACTAAACGATTGACAAAGCTTAAACACAAAATGAGATTGTTCACGTGAATATACCTTTTATCGGTTAACTAAAAAACTTATTTTATGTCCATATTTCAATAAAGTATAATCGGTGTATTAAAAACAGTCAAGTAGGTCTGAAAATTCAATAAATCAATGTGAACAAAGTGATACTTGTCGTAATTAATATACTAGACATAAATAATAGTAATGCTCGTTTTATATATTATTTATATTAGAACTGAATATTGTTAATTTATTTTCAATATTTATATTTTACTCGGGATTGATATTATCACGTTTATAATGCTTTAATCATTCAATTTGAATTTATTAAGGAAAATTGAATAGACTTTATTACTGTAATAGCTTAAGAAATCGTAGGGGATCATTTTGAAAGACTTATATAAAACTTTTGAAATTACACCTTTATTATGTAAGTTCATTTAAAAGAATTATCTTATAGTTAAATATTATAATTTTTAATATAAATATTTAATCTGAAATCGATGTTAGTATTGTTAATTTAATTTTTTTAAGTCCTTTTAAACAATAATGGTTAACAATAATCCGATGCTTTTAAATAACTGCGTAGTTGATTATTGTGACAGTAAAACAGTAATGTTATTCAATAAATGATGAATCAAAAGAGTTTATCAGAAGATTTTTTTTTTTTTTTTTTTTTTTTTTTTTTGATAAAGAATAACTTTTGATATATGATTTGATACGACTAGATTGTGTAAAATATTAATTTATCAAACTGGTCGGGATTTCATCTTTATACGATATAAATAATTTTCGATACTGTTTGAACTGATATTCCGTATTAGTAAAATTCTAGTAAATATATAATATAAAAATTAATAAAATGCACAAATTACAAGTAAATTTTACATTATCATGCATAAAAATATCGTGTAAAAAAAACAAAATAAATAAAAAATACAACTGGTAGTTAAGAGAATATTAAAACTCCAATGTTATGCTGATGAATATTGTGAATAATGATATTTAATGAAGTTTTGATAGAAGATTTTTGTTTGCATTTACCTCGATTCATTTTGTTTATATTAGTGAAAATTGAATAAACGACAAAGAAACTATTAATTAATTGATTGAGAGATGAATTTTATTTTTTTTTTTTTTTTTTTTTTTTTTTATATACATTTAGAGCGATAAGATTATTCATTAAATGAAATGAAATTAATGACAAATATAAAAGTTTGATTATTTTGTCTTATTTCATTAACTCTACCATATAAATTTATAAATACACGGCAATATTATCGTAAATTAAATCCAAAATATTCTCTATTATGATAAATAATCCTACAATATAAAATAATATAAAATGGAGGCCACACACGCCCACACGCTCACCTAAGCCTTATCATTCCTTTTTATAAATTTAATTATTATTAACTAAATTACATTAATTAATCGATCTTTTAGATGGAGCATTTAAACCCCATTGTATGTACATATTACGATTTATTTACGATTATTTTATGCCACTTGTTTACTGCAGTGAATAAAGTTTAATCATCTGAAAATTATCATATATCTAATTTGTCCATCTACAGAGAAATACGACGTTGGATAAAACATGATATGTAAAATTAATTTATTTACATCAACACTTTCATATATTGAATAATATGATTATTAATTATTTACTCAAATTCTATTTAATGTTGTAAATTGATCCTAGAACTAACTGCACTTTTATATTTAAAGCGAATCGATGAATAATCAAACCATAAATAATGCATCGCATAATTTATTTTTAATCTTTATACGGTTATATTATATTAATGGTTAAATACGAAGTTACTATTAAATAAATGCTATTTATAAATAAAGTTATTCCCAAGAAATTTTTCAAACTTTTAATCAGCTGACTCTATATACATTTGGTTTTTATAATTAATGAGGAGATTAAATGTCATTGGAATGTTCATAAACGTGATATTCTAATTGTAATAATAATATTTTAGTCGTTTCAATAAATACTATTGCTGTACTATTTTAAGGAACTAATGTTTTGGAGAACTTTTTTTTTTTTTTTTTTTTTTTTTTTTTTTTTTTTTTTTTTTTTTACAAAATTTGTTTACATTTTATGTAAGAGAATTTTCATGTTTACTGATGGCTTTTTTTTATTTATTTATTTTTTATTTTGTTTGTTGATTTTTTAATACACACGTTAAAATTTAAACCGAAAAATGATGGAATCTATTTAAGTAAAATTATTAGTTTTAACAGTAATGTACTCTTTTCGTTTCATATGAAGTTTTACGTATTAATCATTGTGAAATATCAGTACGAAAATTTTAAACACATTTTTAAGTATATAAAGTCGTTAAAATTATGTTTGTTTGATTTCTATTTTAAATCTCACGGAATTGCTAAACTAAAATGATGTAAAAGAAAGAAATTGTTATTATTGAAATTATGAATCAAAGATTATTCAATTGCATTGTCGTTGAGTAGCAAAGAAATTACTCGCCCAAGTAATAATTTCGAAATATTGACATGTCATTTATCTCATAAAAGGTATTATAATCCAAATGTAGATTTATATTTGTGATAAATAATTTTAGTTTTTGTACAAATTTAAAAAAAAAAAAGCCTTACACGATGGGAAATTGTAATTATATTTTATGTTAGCCGGATATCATCTATACCCTACAACAAGAGATTTAGTTAATTTGAAATTGCAGTTTGAAATATATCACCACTGTAACAATTATTCTCATTACTTTGTTTTTTCGAATTCCTAATTTGAATTACATTATATAATTAGTATCATTTTTTTTAATAATTCACTTAATAATCACATTGAGACGTCAGGCAGCATTTATTTCTTCATATTAGGTAAGCTAAAATATTTTCTAAATAATTTTTTTCCTCCAACTCGTATTTTAATCGTGAAAAGTTCAATTTTTAAATAGTAAATATACATTTGTATGCCAAGTTTAATTTTGTTTTTTTTTTTGTTTCTTCTAGGGCCGTAAATAGATTCTATTTTTCACAGAAGTAGATTGTTTTTTATTACAACTAGTTCAACGTAATCTTTTAATACTATTTCCAAATAAGTATTTTTAAATTTTATAACCGCATGAATATTTTCCTTTACAAATACTTTTCATGCTAGTTTTTCCAATTAGTCTTTGAACATTTCTAGGTCAAAATTGAAGATTAAAGCAAACGTACTTGTGAATAATTTTCCAAAATAATAATATCACGCATCTATTATATATGATTTTTAGAGATACAATTTTTTTTTTTTTTAATATCTCGAATATCTCGAAAGTTTTATTTCGCAAAGTCCAAACAACTCTGGAGGGATATTATCAAACTTTTTTGTTGTTGTTTGTTTTTTTGTTTTTTTTTTACAAGCGCGGGTTGACTTTTCAAAATTGCGATATTCCAATGCGACACTTTATTTGTCCAAAAGGGATGCTCACGCTGACCTACAATTAAACGACGTGTACATTTGCTTTTAAATGCAAGCACTTTTACATTTGATACCCGTTAAGAAGAATGTCCATCAAATTCTCCGAGATTCTCCTTCCATTAAACGGCCGATTGCTGCTCAATCGGGACTTCGCGTGCTATTGTTATTCAACGAATAAACAAGTTAACTCGATACAGCCAAAAAAACTCGAGGCCATTAAATTGTCATTAACTAGATTGGTCGGATCCCGTGCCTCGTAATAACACTTGCGGGGCGAGGCGGGGCCGGTCGGCGGCGGGGGAGGGTAGAGGGGGCCATGAAAGATATGCATTGCGTCAGATAGACAGCCGCATCGAATGAAACGGGGAAGCCGCCCCCGCATCCTCGGGCGTATAATTAGAAAAAAAAAAAAGAAATCCGTCCATCAGTGTTTGTAATGGAGCAGGAAGAGCATCAAGGCCTCGGAGTCGCATCATATCGCATGGATGGCCGAGTAGACAAAGGCGGCCGTCTCCGCTTTTCGCGCTTGTCTATATCGTTTTTTCGCGATTACGCGCGTCCGTGCGCGTGTACGGCGCGAA
>NW_011948422.1:3831880-3851450 GCF_000503995.2 Ceratosolen solmsi marchali
GAGGCGGGTACGGGGCTGGACTGTAATATCACCCCGGTGGGAGGCGCGGCAGGAGCAACGGCGCTTCCGCGATTATATCCGAGCGTTCCTGAATTGATTCCATTTGCATGGGGCTTGGCCCATTGTCAGCTCGTATGGCGGCGATGGTTGTGTCTGTGGTGGCGATGACGAGAATGACGAGGACAACCACCACGACGACGACTACCACGACGACGACGACGACGACGACGACGACGACGACGACGACGACGACGACGACGACGACGACGACGACGACGACGACGACGACGACGACGACGACGACGACGACGACGACGACGACGACGACGACGACGACGACGACGACGACGACGACGACGACGACGACGACGACGACGACGACGACGACGACGACGACGACGACGACGACGACTACGACGACTGCTACGACTACGATAACGATGGTCGGGTCATAAATGTAGCAGAGCGAAAGGGCGGCCACGTGCCACTTTGATATTACACGCATATGTACCTTCGTACGGGCATACGTAATGTCTGTACGGGCTCGTGAAGAAAGAGCCCCTGGGCTCTCAAAATTACGCGCGGCGTTACGTGAAGCTGTGCGACCCTTCCAGGTTGCATGATAATGCAGTGCCGGGGGAAGGTCGTTGTTAACCGGCGATGCGCGGCTGCCAACGTCATAGACGTCACTTGTTACTTTCGGCCGTGTATTGTGTTCGCGCACTTGCGCATACTGGGATGGCCTGGAAGGACGAGGGAGTGGATTTCCCCGATGCTTTTCGGGCGCAGGATAATCTAATTAGGCCCTCGCAACGTTTGCTTGCTCTTCCTAGCGGACACGTGGCTGAGATTTTACGGTCCAACGCGCGGCTTACGCTTTTTCCTTCGGCGCTTAGTGACAGCTGAGTATTCATCTTTCGCGTTGAAGAATAATGTATGCGCCGGCGCAAGCAGTGATATTGAATTGATTCATTCGTGGGGTGTGTGGAGGTTGGGGATTTCGAGGAAGCCAATGGTGGTGGGATGGGGTGGGGACACGGAGGAGGGCTTCGTTCGAATCACAGATCGTGAAAAATCGCTTGCTTTCATGTCGCGGTAACCGAGTACGTATTTAATGACATTAATAATTTTGCCCCTTGAGTGCAGTTTATCATTTGGTTGGAATGAAATGTCACGAGTGACATATTTGTGTCATGAGTAAAAGAGCCAAGTTATGTTTAAGTTATCACTTTTCAGTGCTGAATAATATTTTACTTTGACGAGACGAACTATCCTTCTTCGAAGGGCCGAAATTCAAATTCTTATTAAAGATGGGCGCATCTCGTAATAGGAATTGAATAAATTTTCACGCTCGAACGCATAAAGAATTTACGGTTAGCAAGTTAATTAATTACCCGAACGAATGGAGAATAATCTATAAGGATATTCGGTGTATATATTAAGTTTGTTAAGCGTGTAAGTTTCGAGGGCCAAAGGAATGGATAATTGTTAGGTTGAAAAAATTTCATTGAACGTAATAAATCGATGGATGAGTATGTATAATTGTGAATTAGGTAGAAAGTTCTTGGAGTGCGTAACTGCGAGCATCGCTGGCTTGATTTTAACGGTATCCTTCTTTCGTATTCGCTGTTGCTAGTCAAGGATATTTTTACGACGATATTCAGGAGCGCATACACACCTTTGCTAAAGTCAAAAGTCGAAGAGAGTCAAAGTTCTATATATCCAAGGTCATGTTAGTGAGAGAACGCTTATGCGTGTGCGCATGGGTGCTCACGCATTTATACGATAGACAAAGAGGAATGTTTACATGAGAAAGCATAAAGTGACCTGGAAATGGCAGTACTCACGGATTTAGTCCCTTTTCAAACGGGTGCGTGAAACACGGCATGACTGAATGAGAACCTCGACGAGTTCTTTTCTCTGTTAATTATATTATTAATTTTGTCGTTGTTGTAATTTTTATAATTTTTAATCTTTTCTTATTTTTCGTCCCAGATCGTAAGTTGCGCATAGTTAAGGGGAAATTTAGCGCTCAGGAGAAATGGAGAATATATTCGCAATATTATATAGCTCTGTTTTAACCAAATTAGGTGCACACATGCAAGCGCTTCCTGCCTATCTCCTTCCGCCTTCTCGGCTCCTTATGAAGTGTCGGCACATGTAAGCGTTAATTTGACAAAAAAAAAAAAAAAAAAAAAAAAAAAAAAAAAAAAAAAAAAAAAAAAAAAAAAAAAAAAAATGAAAATAGAGAAAAATGATAAAGAAATATATACTTTGTGAATATGGATTAATTATTTTGATGCAATGGTATTGGAAAGGGAAAGAGGTGGGTGGATGCTATGAAACGTCGAAGTTTACGCACCGCACCGTCTTCTTACTTAGTTTAAAAGTTTAGATTTTATATTTTTCTAAAGTTTTTCTCAAATAAGAATAAATAATCGATAAAGTCGTGTAAGCTGTATCCGGGCAAATTCTAGAATATTTGTTTACAATTTTTCTTACGTATACGACGACACCTATCAAAATATGCAATTGTCTATATATAAATTTGTGCTTATTCTGTCACATTTACGTACGAAAATTAGTAAATTACTTTGAACAAAGACTCGACTAATATAATTGCAAGGATATTATTATAGTTAAAGAAGTATTTAAAAAAAAATTTAACGTACTTTTTTTTCAAAACGATCGCATAGATTGCCCGTTACGCACATATCCTAGCAGGTATTCGACGGGGCGCATTAAATGATATCAATCTTTTATATATTTTTCACCTCTTTAATTTAAGCTTAAACGACGTTATAAAAAGAGAAGGCAAAAAAAAGAATCATATGATTTCTCTTGTGTAATACACTGGAATCAAATAACATTTCGTCAGTGCCCTTAAGTTGATAATAATCCCCATATATATATATATATATATATATATATATATATATACACACGCACACATATATACCCCATATAAGAGGGATGTGCAGGTCCATTTTTCTTGGCGTAGCATTGCTGCCATATGGAGGTGATTGTCTTTTCGATGTAGTAGAAATTTAATAAGGGTTTTATGAGGATGTGGTACGTATAATTCAAAATTGGAAGTTTTTATGTGACCGTTCGATTTTATACTACGAGACGACTCATCCGACAGTTGTAGCTGTAAGTGTGTGGAGGATGGTTATATTGCATAAATGAAAAGAAAAAAGTTATTGCAAATTATGTAATTCAATGAGCATCTAACTTATTAAAAACATACAGGCAAATTTTTACGTCTTTACGTACTCGAATATTTACAACTTTTTTGGTTTATTTCCATTTTATTTTCTGTATTTTCGTTACGATCGATCAGGCTAGGATTCAGAATAGAATTTTTATAAAACAATCTCTGGCAATTGGATTTTTCAATTCTAAAACGATCTTTATTTCCAATTATTTTCAAATTTGTGTTTTATTTCATTAACCGATGAATTGTACAAGTGTTTAAAATGCTAACAAGCAGCTTTCTTTATCAAATGTTATTTTTCAACTTACAGTTTATTAAAACACCATGATATATGTGAACGACGGATAATTAATAACTGTATAAAAAATAAAGTTTAATGCATAAAAATTACAATAAAAAAAAAAAAAAAAAAAAAAAAAAAAAAAAACAAACATTTTACTCATTGACTGGAACGATAAATTTTGATGGAAAATGAAGAATCTTGATCATTGCTTTACTAGAGCATTCTTTAACAATTTGTAATAGTCGCAGGTCGAGCATCAGAGCAGAACATCGAGTTCATTGTCCATATATTCTTCATTGACACATATTGTCCAATATGTGTGTATAGCTTTATTTTTTCAAATCTTTAATTCTGTCGTACACTCAGGCCTCAGTCAATTCATCCTTATTGGCTCCATTGCCCAGCCATAGCACTTTAGTTTTAATACAATTCAATGCCGAGGCTTGAGATAAAGTGAGTGAAAAATGAAAAGAATAACAATGGTTTACTGTTTAGTTTTCATAATACGAGGACTATCGTAACTAGGCTTTACTAAACACGTTTCTCTATTAAAATCACTGCATATAAAATCAAACTTTGTTTCTCGATTTTCTTCTATTTAAATGTTTTGTTGCAATAATGAATTCACATCGATTTTTGTGTAATTGCAGTGTATAGGTTGCGTAATAAATCGGTATAATAATTTCAAATGCAAATAGCCTTTATGATGAAGTTTAAAGAATAATTCGCCTCAATTTTTGCGTGCCTGTACAATTTTTATGTCAAAGTACTGGAGTTTACATGGATATTAGCTAAAGCACTTTGAATAGTTAGAAAATGAACACTTATCCTTCTTAATCATATATTTACATTTGACGTTTAATTTTATGAATTCATACTTTTAATATTCTTCTTTATTGGTCTTTAATTCCAGGGGCCTCTTTAAATACTTAATTATGTCGTATCTCATAATTATTTGCAATTATCAGCTTGATTATACTTTAATAACATTATTTTTAATGTAATTGAATATTTTAATGATAAGGGTCATTGGATCCTTCGGTAAAGTGCTTAATATTTACAGGTATTTTCAGAAATACACGTCGTAGTCAGTAGCTTCAGAAGGACAACATATCTTATCGATTTATCGTAAATGTTTTCCTCGAAATGCTGAGACAATTAAAATATTCGACAAACACATATATATGTATATATGTATATATATATATATATATATATATATCAATGTTAATAACAATATCGTATAAGCAGATATTTTTTACGTACGCAAGTTATACGCTAGTTATACGTTCGTTCTATTGTCATTGAAAATTTAAAGAGTGCCAAGTGCTACCATTATCGGCGATTATCCATCCTCGATCCTATCGATCGCCTTAATTGTCACTAATTTTAAATAATAGATCAGCCCTCGTCCTTATAGTATAGTGGCCATTGTGACAAAAAAGTCAAATTTTAACGATTCCGAAGATGATTATCTCCTTTGTCACTGGTTCATCGGTACCTCCAGTCCCGGTCCTTACCTTCGATCTCGAATCCTTCGTCGCACTTTTCGCTCACTTTTCCGCATCAAACAGCCACGTGTAACTCGATAGTGGAACAATGCCGCCAAGTCGTGCCGAGTCCGCGAACGAGATTAATCGCCATTTTCGTGGCATAAATCCCCGGCAGTGCCGATGCCGCAACGCCCGTAAAAGCCCCAAGTTGACTAGTCGGGGTCGCGCACGTGCGAGCGCCTACACGTACACGCGCACACCTATGCATTGGCGATTTAGGCGAGGCAGTTGTGCATTTGGCATGGCTTTGGTGGCCTCTGGCGCCAGTGTAACAAAGACCTTTAACGTCGGGGCTATGAAAGTCCGAGCGAAGCCAAGGCGCTGGCCTGTTTATTTGGTTGGTTCGGGAGTGAGTGGGTGGAGAAGGGCGCTGGCGATGGGATGGTGGTACAGCCTTGCTGAAAAGAGGGGGGGGGGGAGAAATAGAGGGATATATATATATATATATATATATTATGGGTAGGAGGTCGCGCGGGAATCCGAGACGGGATCTTTAAATAATTCGCGAGTAAGTTGGGCTGGTTGGGGCACAAAGGCGCAGCCGAGGTGAGAGGAGAGCAGTGGCTGTCGCACCCTACAAAGCTTTTCCTCCTCCTCGTAGCGTCGGCCAGTTTGGCCTGTAATTATTCTCTATCCTCGAGGTGCCGCGAGTGACCGTCTCCCTGTCATCGGCCGTCCTCCTTTTGCAAATGAGCCTTTTTGCCAGGAGGATTAACCAGCGCGACTACGCTGTGACGCCCGTGTAATTGTCCCTGGGCTCTCTCTTTCTATACGAGAATGCTCGGACGAGACATAACGCCGAATGTTTTACGCTTAGGTTGCTTAGGTCTTGTCCCTGGTGCACCTGGGACTAGGCGCATCCCCGGGCACGGAATTGCATCTAATTATATGTGTAGAGCGGATAAAGGTGTGGAAGTCTTCTTTGTGCGGCTGACACGAGGCGAGCTTTAACTTTGTAATGAACGAGCGGGCCAGATTTAATGTGCTTTTATTTGTTTGGTGTAATTATAGAAAATTATGGGCGACTCCTGTTTTTAGTATTGGCTTTATGGGCTGATTTGACGTTTGAGAAATTAGGTTCGTTGGTGGATTTTCATTGTACATTCCGATAAGGTATTTCGAGAGCTCGCTGCTTTCGCGATTATATTGGTTCGACATTCTACATAAATGTGTGTAATTTTCAAATGCCTCGCATGTGTGTCGGATCGGCATATTGACAAAATATTATAAATCTTAAATAACAACTTGAATTTAATTAAATTTTCCGCTAAGGTATTATTACCACGAATATTGACTTTTACTTTGGTATTTTAGAAAAATCCTTGTTTCTAAAGCCGTGAATTCATTCCAGCGCTAGTAAGTCGAAGTCAAATTTATTCTTCCCTTTGTCCTATTAGTTTTGTGTGCGCACGATTCGGAAGGGCCTTACATTTTTTTTTTTTTTTTTTTAACAGTTAAATAAATTATTGAAATAACCTTCATTTTATAATACCAAGGAATCGCTAGAAAAGTGAATTGAATTTATTCAAGCTTAGTAACTTTGGCATCGGAATAGTGCGCCACTTTTGGAAAGTGGGAAGTTTAGACACGTACTTGACATACTGACGAATTCGACTCTAAATTGTTTACTGCGTACTGTGTTTTAACTTTCGCGAATTGTCCATTCCACAAATACAGAATTCTTACATTATAGTCGATGTGTTTAAATCGCAGTGATTTTAAATACGAACCAATCGGACACTACGAGACCTTGGCTCTTGGAGCAGGTTTATTTTTTTTTCTTTTGTTTTTTGTTTTTTAAGAATCTTATGATAAAATAACGAGACAGCCAAGAGAAAAGTTATAGATAGATTAATGAATAAGGCTCGAGTTATCGGTACTCGTGTATTAAGTACCATGATCAATCGAATAATATATTCATTTAATGGAAAATATTGCTACGCCAGATACCATATCCTTTTATCTAATAAAAAATATTATATATCACTTGAGCACATGCTTTTCTGTATTTTTATGTCCATATTCAATAAGGTAGCCTCGTATGTCACACATTCATATACATACGGCATAAATATGATATAACACTTTCCTCTAGATTCAATTCAATATTATGGAATATTGCTCATGCGCTCGACTAACACGAATGCTACAAATTGACATTTATAATTAAAACAAAATAATAAAAACCATTAAGACATTAAGGCTATTGAAAGCTCATGATCGAAAAACCCTTAAAAACATTTCGCTTCACTCGAGCATAAAGTAAAAGAAAAAAAGAAGAGAAAAATAGAGACGAAAAGGAGAGAAAAAAGTGGATCAGTTAATAAAATATAACTTCCGAGCGAGCAGCTTTTTTGTTTTATGAAAGTATGGATTTTATGATCCCAATGCGTTTAATGCTTAAAACTACGTAGATCACAATGAACGCATAAGAGCCTAATATGATAATTAAAAGATATAATGTAAAATTTGGAAAGTGATTTTACAAATAAGGTAAAGATTAAGTACGAATAGATGATAAAGGCGTAGTGTCGTCAATATTCGATTAAAATAGGCAAAATTGCGAGATTGAAAGAAATTGTGAATTTATGTATTAATTTTTTTTACATGTCCATATGCATTGCCTTTATTGTTGCTATTATTATTATTGTTGTTGTTGTTGTCGTCGTTGTTGTTGTCGTCGTCGTTGTTGTCGTTGTTGTTTTTGTTTTTATAAAAGACAAAAGCTCTGAGAATTCGTACCTAACATTGTAACTTGAAAATAAATTGATTCTTAATTTTTACTTTCGCACGAGCCCATCCGTTTGAAAAATTCAGATGTGAGATCAAAGCTTCGACAGCAATGGATAGAGATTTTCTAAATGAAAAATATTTTTATACTACTATCGAGCATTTAATTTAATTTTCGATTGAGAGAACACGGTTATCTTTTTGCTTTTTGCCTTTTAACCGTTTTTTATTTCCACTTTCATTCATTTATGGAATTCTATCGTTAAATCAACACCGCTGAAGAAGAAGAAAAAAAAAATCCCTTCTCCTCGATGGCAGCAGCTTCAAGGTAGAGCAGATGTAGGGAC
Source organism: Ceratosolen solmsi marchali (assembly GCF_000503995.2). NCBI lineage: Eukaryota > Metazoa > Arthropoda > Insecta > Hymenoptera > Agaonidae > Ceratosolen > Ceratosolen solmsi. The sequence goes on from NW_011948422.1 coordinate 3,840,011, forward strand.
ATTGTACTTGCGTGATTGACTTTCCTTTGCTCTTTCGAAGCTTCGTCACGTACGTGAATGGCGAAAAAAGACGTGGGCAAGACGGGCGAATATTCTACCAGAATTAAATTTGAATGGCAATTCATGTTGTTCCGGCAGTTAACGTTTATCTGGATGTACAAATGGAATCCGACAAGACCAAGCTTGCGCACGTCGTTCGTGTCAAAATTTAACGAGGCGGCATTTAGGCGACCTCTAATTGAATGTGTGCACGCGTGTGTCGTATTTTATCAGGCGTGCGATGCGAATGGGACCTTTTTACAATACGAGAGGCTCGTTTGTTTATTTAACGGCCGTGAGACGGGGCTATTAATGAGGTCGGTTTTAAATGAATGGCAGGCTCGATCCGCCCCGATAAACCATTATTTATCAATGATTGTTTTCTCCCGCCGTGCTGTTTAGCATTCTCCCGACCAATGATTTGTTTAATTCGTCCAGTTGCTTTAATTATTGCTAAAATTATTAGGCTCCCGTGTATCGTATAAGAACTTATCTGGCTTTACATCATTATCAACGTAAGTAATTTGCATTATAATGTGTTACGATGGGAAAGTATTAATAGGGAATGTCACTTTTAAAAAGTGAGCACGAGTCCGGAAGTCCCCAAACACTCGGAATATCAGAAATATTCATGCGACTGTTATTTAATTGCTTCTATGAAATTCTGATTTTACTTCCGTTTGGCTATAAGCGTTTTATGAGCGGCTTTTAAGCTTAGTTTGCTGTGCTTGTGCAATTATTTTTCCAAAATATTGACGTACAATTAATAATGATCATTTCGTTATTTCATCGGTAATAGATGTTTTGGAATTTCGTATTATTCTACACCAATGAACGTGCGAGTATATTTATTAATAAATAAATAAACCATCAAATATTGGGCTATTGATTTTCTTTCTTAATTTTAATATTTAATTATAATTTTAACTTTAATTTTAATTTAAATATGTTAAACCTCATTTATGGCCCCGATAATTATTACAAATATAACGTTGATCATTGTTAAGTTTCCTTTTATATGGCTTTACGTAATTAATAAACTCCAAATTAATAATTAATAAAAAAGATGATATCGAATATCTACGGTTTTCATAATGTTTTTACGTGATATATTATTACGACCAATAAAAGTTATTCAGAAAATTATTTCTCCTTTATTTTCTTAAAAGTAAAAAGTTTCGAGGAAAAATTTCCTTGTGATATTATGCTGCTACGAATATTTCCTCATTGATAAATAAACATAAATTAAATTAAAATCTCGTAATTATTTCATGTAAAATACATATTAAAATTTATATTTATTATTTTTTCTATATTTCATAATACTTGCATTATTAAAAGAGGCAGATTTCTTCTTTTTTTTTTTTTTTTTTTTTTTTTGGGAAAAAAATTTTTTTTTTTAGGTAAAAAATATGAAAAAAGTCATTTTTGATCGTCGAATTTATGCGCAAAAGAAATTTCTAATTATAAAATGACTTAGTTCTCGTTCCAATTTAACAAGCTTATAAATGAAATAAAAAGAAAAAAAATAAAAAGGCAATCAAATCACAGTTTGATTAATATATCAAAATTCAATCGTAATTTATATGATTTATAGTATAATAAAATTAATATTTTTCTAGTTGAAATTTTCATAAATTATGATGTTATATATATTATTCCTATTAATATATTTATACTATAAAATTTAAGTTATTGTTCAAAAATAAGATGTGAAAGTACGATATTTAAGACTTTCTATCATATGTATAAAAGTTTTAAACTTATGATGAATAAAGTGTGAGCTTTCAGAAAAAGATCGACATAAAAAAGATTATTTGACCTATATGATTTTACTTCAAAACACTTTCGGCGTGATCTAGAAATGACACCGGTGGTATCGAGTTACTAAAATTTTCGACAAGTTTAATTTTGTTACTATAAAAATTTCCGACTACTTTAATGCCAAAAAAGCTTGAATTTATAAATGTATATATTAGTGAGAGTACTTTATTTGAAAAAATAAATGCATATTACTGAAAATACAAAGTTAAGAAGCTCAGTTTACTATGATTACGACGAATTTTAATGTACAAATTTATAATATATAAGTAGATATTTATTAACAGGATGAAAGTATTGAATAATACGTTTGTGAAGAATTATAAAGTATTGTAATTTTTTTTTTTTTTTTAAGCAGTCGAGCATATTAAATCTCAAATGGATTTTCTGATTTTCAGATAATCGAATTAGCTATACTTACAGTAAGAATGTATGTTGTAGATTAACTGTCGAAGCATATAAAAAATTACTTATTATAAATTATGTAAATTTGTCCGACACGTTTGCCTTTAAGAATTATTAGCTGTTTACGTATATTTTATAAAAATCATTAATGTCTATTAAATAATATAATAAGCTATTTATGTAAACGAAATAAAAAAAAAAATAAAATAAAATTGTCATAACATTAATAACAAACGAGTGATAAAATTAACGCTATAGAAAAACAAACAGCAACAAATGACGTTTTACAAAGCCTACAAAACGCATATATTACAATCCTGTTTTGTATATTTTATTGCTTTTACAATAGTAAATATTTAAACGAATAAGATATTAAATGATTATTACAATTTTAATGGCTTAATTTCTTTTCTTATGACACTTACATAAATGTCGTGTAAATGTATTATAACAATTTTATCTTGTTAGAGAATAGGTCTGCATGAGTCTGTAATAAAATAAAAATAAATTCAATTCAATCGGAACAGGTGTAAATAATTTTTATATATACATAAACACGTAATGAATGGTACATTGGACATGTAAATGCATCTTATTATTATGCCTCGTATGCTTGAATCTAAAATACTAAACCATTTATATCTGAAATTATTTCTCTACTTTTTATTCATAGGAAATTAATTAATGATTGAATAAACAATAAATCCTCTCGATCGTATACATAAAATGGTAAAAGTCTTGTAAGAGTAATCAGATGTAATAATACTTGTATCTTGCATTTATTATGCGTTTTTACAAATATATTCACAAATACACACAAATAATATAATTTCCCCTTAAATTCCGTAATACATTGAAACTTGAGAGACTTTTCTATTAAGCCCAAATAATATATTACTATTGTAAAAATTTTCATTTTATAACGCATTATTTTACAACTCCCATAATTGATCAAAATAAAATAATAAAGTTTATGTTTAAAATGTATTATAAACAAATATAATTTTTGAAAATTGATCGATAGACGCTTTGCCTTGCTAACATATGTCAATTTAATTCTATTCTAATAAATTTATCTAGTCTTACGAGCAATTCAGCAATTATATTCATCCAATTTTGAAATTGTCTTTCAAAATATATTTATTTACTCTACACGTATTTACTGAACGCATAAAGTTATTATTTCTCTAATAACTTCAAGCAAAAGTAGTTTCTAATAGTCTACTTAACCGTACGGCATTATACGAGAATTATAATTTAAATTAAAAATTAATTACTTCTTACAAAAGTTTAATAATAATATGTCTATAAAAATTCATTTAGTATTTTTCGTAACAATGTTGCTTTATTGAAATTCATTCGATAAAGAAAACACTCGATCGATCTCATTGCGATGAAATTCCGATGCAAGAACTGCTGCGGATATAATTTTCGTTTCTTCGACTATTAATATAGAGCTTAAAGATTGTGACATTTATGTCACAACAAGGCATGATATTAGATTGTTAGCAATTAACACTACTTTGGTTATGCATGATGAAAACTTTGCGCTTAATACTTCGTACGTGTATTTGTAACGCAGAAGTGAATCGTTCTCATTGTCGATAGGTAATCTGGAAATTACTTGATATGCTTCTAGTTGGTAATGTATATTGCACGCCAATTGACTTACGAGTATTATTGGCAATTTCGTTAGTATAGACTGTGTGCTTATGTAGTTAGTAATGTATATGCTCTTATTATCGTTATTTTGGATTTCGAATAAATAAAGTTATACGAAACATCTATCGCGGATGATAATAGCTTTCAAGTTCAAGTATCTTCTCTCTTTTTTTCTTTTTTTTTTAAAGACTCTCACGCATAAATAAGAAACTTTTTACTTTAATTCGTATAGATAATGTCGAACACTTGGAATAATATAATAGGTTTCACGATATTACGAGTTGATGATAAAATAATCTGTTAATCGAGCCATTTTTATTTGTTCAACCTATTATCAATATAACTGCAATATCGAACAATATATTAATAAAAATGGTGTTTAGAAAAATTTTTAAATACTAATATATAAATAAACATTATTCCTCGAGATTTATTATGTTAAAAGATAAAATTAATGAATATAAGTGTTGGTGTAGATAGATAGTTTATCAACATTGATGATAATTAATGTTATAACATAAATTCTAGTAATAGAGTAATTTACTGTAACATCTGTAATATCAAATCATAATATAGCATTCTAATTAAAACAATAAAGATAATTCAACATGCCATTGCTTAAATAATTCTTCAAAATATTCTTAATTTTCAAATTAAAAGGAAAAGAAAAGTATTACTATATAACGATTTTTTTAAATATCATGATATTTGCCACGAATATACTTCTATAAAGATCGAAAATTCGGAGTAAAATATTCTGTGAAAAAACTTTTTTTATTTTCCTGTAAGCTTATAAATAACTTAGAAAATATAATAATTTAGTAGACATAATTTTTATAAATTTTTAACAATAATTTAACAATACATATTTAAGATTATTATTATTATAATAATTTTATTTAATTTTATTTCTACGTGCTTATACGTTATTTGTTAAATATTCCTCGATGACATGTATATAATAAAAATTACATTTAATAAAAGATATGTATTACTAAATATAACACATGTATTTAATAAAAATTAAATTATCAATTGTTATTTTTAGAATATTACAAAAATTTACTATATAAAAGTTTTAAAATAGAGTGCAAAATGTGCATATAATAATTTTAATCTTATTTGTACAAATATGCTAATGGACTTTCTAATTCATAAATGTAACACTTGTGATGTATTTAAATAATATTTATTATCTTAGAGCTAAATTAATTAATAATATATTTACAGTCACATAGTTGGTAAACACTCGACGTTTTATTACTATTAATATATTCGTTTTTCAAATTAAAGATAACTTTAACATTTAATTTTGTTCATTAAAGTATAAACTTTATTACGGAATGTCTAATAATTAATTATAGAAAAATATTTTAATAATATTAAATAATGACAATAGGTACCTCATTATCATAAAAATTATATTGTCAAAATAACAAGAACTTAATAATATCGTTTGAAATATTTGTAAATTGCCGAGTTTTGAATAGTAAAATTTTGATTGTGATAATAAATATATATATATATATATATATATATTTTTTTTTTTTAAATAAAATTAATAAAAGACAAAGTAACATCAATTTAAATTTTACTACTTTTAAAGGGTACAATTAATATAAAATACTTGCAAATTATCTATATAATTAAAGTCATTGAAATCTTTTGCTTTGTATTTTCAGTTGTATTAGGAATAGAAAAAATTTATTATAAATTGTAATTGATTATATATTAATATAGTCTAATTTAATGGTAGCTAAAGTAATTACAACAATAAGGTAAATGACATTGATTAAAGATTACTATTTATGTAATAAAATATTTTTGTAATATTATCGATCGAGCGAACTTTTAAAGACAAGAAGAAATCTATGAAATATTGAGGAATCTGATAAACTATCGAATTTTGGAATTCGTTGGAAATTTGATATAGAATATATTTTATTTGAAAATTTGTGGTTTCTATTTTCTGCGATATTGAAAATTGTCTTATTTACAAATGCTTTGTTTATAGCTCAGTCCATAAATTGAACTATTCTTTTAACGTGAACAGACAAGTTTATTTAATACAAAGTAATTTCGACAAAGTATAAAATAATTTAATGACTTTTGAGTAATAAAATAGATTGAAGTAAATAAATGCTATTTCATATAAGAAAATAGAGGAAGACTGACGCGTACAATTTCAACGAAATATCACATATTTACGACTATTTATTAACCAACAAAATAGTAATCCATCTTCGGCAATACATTTAACTGAAATTATTTTGACAAAAGCCTGATAATTTATACTAAAAGACTCTTAATTTTTATCTACGTAATTGACGTATTTAAAATATACATATTTAATTTAGAGACAGAAGAAATGATAACAATTTGCATTGCTTTTTAATATGTTTCAATTATTATTATTATTTGTTTATTTATTCTATAACAAATTAAAATGTGACATTTTTAGTGATTGCGGATATTATTGCTGTGAATTACTTTATGAAGACGCTGCTGGCATTATCACAAGTACTGACAGTAAATAATATAGACGATAAAGTAAATGAGCAAAAGACGTGAAAGATTAAAATTTAAATAAACTTTTGAAGAGCTATTATAATTAATGTACTACAATATATTTTTGGCTATATTTATCAAATCAAGCAATCTCACATTCTATTAATGATGTAATTCTATTACAGTTCTGCATTCGCTTAAACAATTATTCGATAAACTGTTTATACTGTTTATACTGTTTATTACTTGTCTTATATATGTTTTTTTTTTTTTTTTTTTTTTTTTTTTTTTTTTGTTAAAACCTCTCAATTCTCATACAGTATGGATAATAAATGCATAATAATAATAAGCAACTCAATAATAATTTCGTTTTCTCAAGCACCTGAAAATTTAATCAATTGTTATTGTTAAGTAAATAATGTTATTGATAGATTGTACATTTGTTTCATTAATTAAAAACAATCATAATTGTATGTTCATAATTTAATAAGAAATGAAATGTGTATTGTAATTAAATACATACATCTATTTAAATTATGATTTCTTTGTAATTTATGATTAGTATTTAACATGTACTTTATTTTTATTTCAGCTGAGTCGAGTAAATTGAGACATTCCAGGTATTCAGACATACAAGTGCAATTCCGAACTGAGGACGATTTCCTCGTAAGTAATACATTTAAATATAATACTTTTCATTTGAAAGATTATTTTTACGAATAGTTTTTAACTACATTTTTTAAATAGTTGGAGCACTTAGTAAATTTAATTCACTACATTATTAAACTAACTGAATGTCGTTTAGAATAGAACCCAAACAGTTTTAGAAAATATTAAATATGAAAAAAAAAATTTTTTTTCACGTTATAATATAATAAATTAATTTTACTTTTAAAATTAATTTAAAAATACAAAATAATTAATTAAATTGATAATATTTGATCAAAATAATGAATTTTTCGGTAAGATTTAAAATCGACGAATATATTAAATTCAATTTAAATTTGCGTATTCAAATATGTGAAAGTTTGTTAATTGAAATTCTTATCATACATAATATTAAATATCTTTGGTTGTAGTAGAATTTTTTTAAAATAAGAACTTAAAGTTTGTTATTAAATGGCGCTAAACTTTTAATTCATATTATATACATGTAAAATATTAAATCTTGAAATAAAACTAATAGTTATTATTCAATTATATTAAAGATAACAATAGCAATATCCTTAAATTAAACCAAAAACAAAAACAAAAACAAAAACAATAACAAAAAAGAAAAAAAAAAGAACTTTGCATAAAATTTTTGTCTTTTTACTAATCAATATACGCTGAACTCGGTCGCTCTTCTTAATATTTCTCTGCACGTATAATTAGTTTTTATCTATACTATTTTCCCAACAAAAAAAAATCTTATTATAATCCGTAATTCTGATTAATCAATTTGAACTGGCTTATTATACATTTTCCCATATATCGCATATTCTTTCGCATCTTCATTTGTATTCATTTGATTTTCAGTTGCAGCAACGCGAGAAGCACAATCACAAGCCCGTCTTTTCGAATTGTTCGCGTTATGCTCCGGTTATTAAGGAGGAAGAAATGCCGGGCACTAAGGTTATTCAAGTACATGCCGAGGATCGAGATCCTCCCGAGGAAGGAGGTAACGAAGCAATTTTTTATTTTATTGTTTTTCTACCTATTTTGACCGCGATAAGTGCGCATAGCACTTAGGATAACGAGTTTTCCACCAGTGCATCTATTTAGAAAATCTTAAGAAAGCCGCCAATATTTATTTTCACTCTTGTTGATGTGTATACACATACAGACAAACGCACGCACACTCGTTTACGTGAAATATTATAAAGATATGAATTTAGTGCTTGAAGTTATTGCTGTACGATGTTGTAATATTTCTTTTTTATTAGGAAAATTTTTAGAATTACTAATGCACGTAGTAAATTTTGACTTTCGAAATCAATCAGATATAACCTAATACTGTAAGTGTACAAATGTTTGGTAATATGCTGAAGTTTTGAAGAGAATTTAGTATTGAAGATATAGTAACACAATGATACTAAAAACATACGAGTCCATCCATTTGTATTATATATATATATATATATATATATATATTTTTACTAGAACCTTTTTAATAAATTCATTTCTTTTAGGAGTACAACATCTAATCGATAGTCAGATTATTGAGAAAAAAAAATATGTATAATGATTTAGCATCTAAATCCAAATATTTCGTAAATTGTATAGCTAATAGTAGGAAAACAATACACATAACAACTAAAAACGATAATTAAAATAATGTCTACCATACTGAAAATTATAAAATTAACTAATAAATTTATAAAAAAAAAGAAAGTAAAAAGTATTATTAAATTATATTTAATCCGTATAAAATGCAATATTTCACTTAAAATATTATCCCTTTTTTATTTTATTTGCAAAAAAAAAAATATATATATATATATATATATATAGTCTGCATAACTGTCGTCGAAACATAATAAAAATAAACAGAAAAAATATTTGTGATGTAAAAATTGTTTCCGATAAAATTGATCGAATCAATCATTTCTGCCAATTTGTAATTTTAGCCGTGAGGTGCTTCAACAATAGTCAGACATATTTTCAAATTTACAACGTTATTTTTTATTTAATTTTTTAAAATATCTTTTAAAATAGTATATTGTTCACATCTAAATCAGCGATAATTGCCAGAAACTTAAAATATATTTAATTTGGATTATAAAGAGATACGACATAAACACTCTGCGAGACGTAATTGTAAAATGCGTTTGAAGAACTTTGAAAAAAAAATAGAAAGAAAGAATGTTTCAGAGATGAAAGAAAAAAAAAACAAAACAAAAAAAAAAAGAAAAAAATTAGAAAGAATAACGCGATCACTTTTTGTAAAAAAATATTAGGTAAAATAATACATTCTCATTGATTTTAGCTGCTGAACGGAATGCAGAACATTGGCAGCACTATTCTGTATGTACTCACTTGGAAAAAAAAAATCTGCACTTACTACATACACAAGTATTTTTGTGTAAAATTTTCCAAACAATAACTTGTAAATCGAAAAATTTTGTCCCTCCCAAATATACGTTATTATGTCAGCTGTAAAATTCGCTCCCATCAATAATGTATTTTAGAAATTGAATTATACATGAGAATATACTTTATTATAAGTTAATTAAGCATGGCGAGGTCGATATATTTAGGGTACAACAGATAGGAAGCGAATGGTGAAATTGAGCCAAAGAGGCCGTATATATTGGGAGTTGAAGTTGGCAGGTGATAATAGTGACAAGACAATGTATAGCGACATATGGCGAAAGCCACCAAGGAAGTCATGTGTTGTTGGCTTGACTGAGAAGTTGTCTGTTATTTAATTTGTTTATAATGTATGGAGTCTTTGAGTTATTTGTGTGCTAATTTTGACATCACTCGATATAGCCGATATTTAAAGTATTTGCAAAAGCCGTATTACAATGACCGATTTTACGAATGCGAAAGAGAATGTATTTTGGAAGGAATTCTTTGAGAATCCAAAATATAGTGTCAACGTATAGACAACCGTGTGCAGTATAATAAAAATAGAATGCATTTACTTGTTGAATTATTGACATTTATGAAAATGCCATGGTCCTATGATTAATGGGCCCATTTAATATATCGTCGTGAGTCGTTGTTGAGGTCATTGACCGAAAAACTGTTGTATAAGTTAGTTGCGTTAATAATTTTTGTTTAGATATACATATGATCTCCTTTAGCTTCGGACCATTGCATTTGCATGAAATTTTTTGGATCGTTGCCTCACGGAATACGATAAATTTGAAATTATCTTATTTATTGTTAGTATGTTTTAAAAGTAGCGTTACTTGAAAAACAGTTGATTCAATGCTCTTTACCAAATAACTTTGTTCGATCGACTTCGGACATCAATTGTAGGGGTTCTTTCCGTTACATTTTAAAGATTCTTGTGTAATTATAAAAAATAAAAAATCTGAATCATAATAAAAAAAAAAAAGAAAAAAAGAAAAAAGTAACGATAACATAAACAATTGTCGATAATAATCAATAATTAATAACTATAATAAATTGATAATAATAATGACGAATTATCAGTTGCCTCTAATGAATAATTAAAAAATATTGATTCTGTTATAAGCTACGCTTTGCAAAAAGTATCAAAGGAATTCTTGAGATTTTCTAGACAAAAAAGAAAAAAAGAAAAATAGAAAGTAATGAAGGAAGAAAGAAGATACATAGTAATAAAATTCTCTAGGTTATCCTAATTCAATTAAAGGTAAAAAATAATAATATATAGTTAACTAACAAAATTGTAAAGCAACTAATCGTACAGCATCGTAGTCAAGTAGTTGCGATGTTTTCAAATATTTCACGTCTCTAAAATCTATGGAATTGCTATTTTTGCAAATTTCCCTTCTCCATAGTAGCTCTTACCGTTGACACATTTACATGATAATTACATCTCCTTAATTTCAAGAGTAACGTCTCGTTCACTTATGAATTACAATGAGTCATCAAAAAAAAAAAGCCACGAAAGAACAACAAGTTTAGAGTTTCGTGTAGTTATGGAAGTAGCCGTAGCTCGTGTCACATATCTGTGTGTGCGCGCGCGCGAGCGTTTCAAACGCCAAGTCAAATAAAAGATAAAAAGATAAAGGAAAACATGATCCATGCTATGGTAAGTTTAACTCCCAAAGTAGCAGAGCGATGCTTTGACCCGACATAACGAAAGCAATTAAATATCACGGTTTATTAATATCGATTAGCCATCATACCGTAGAAAGATCGAAAGATCGAAAGATCGAAAGATCGAAAGACCGTAAGACCGTAAGACCATTAAACACTATTGCCAAAGTCCGGAGCTTTAAAATGTACACAAGAAGCAGGAACTCGCGCATTAACGTCGCTCATAGTAGTCAAAATAAGTAGAGTAACGGGGCACGGAAGAGAAAAA
>NW_011948422.1:3851460-3856460 GCF_000503995.2 Ceratosolen solmsi marchali
GCCTCGTATTTTCAACTAATGCCCGGACGTTTGCCCTTGAAGGTACGATCACATACAGCTTCGTCATGGCCAACGGCGAGAAGCTAAAATTCGAAATAAATAATCGGACGGGCGTGATAAGGACGACCCACATGCTAGACAGGGACGAACCTGCCCGTGAGAAAGAGGTCTATCTGACTGTCCTTGCCACGGACAATGGCAGGCCCCAACTGGACGATGTCTGCACGTTCAAAGTCACCGTCGAGGACATCAACGACAACGCGCCCGTCTTCGACAAAGTCGTAAGTCTCATTTTGTCATTTGCCTCTCGTGAAACGAATCGCAAACAAAAACAAAAAACAAAAACAAAAATCATCGTCTCCTCATTCGCAACATATTTCAGCTCTTATTTATTATTTTAACGTGTAATACTTATGGGGTTTTTTTTTTTTTTTTTTTTTTTTTTTCATAATCCCCTCAACGCCTTCTTACTCGTTTCGTGTGACTTCCTCATATATCATCGTCTACCGCTTATCTAACCATAATTGATATGTACATGAACAAAGAAGCGCATCATTGCATCCAAATGCCTGACGGGTTGTGTTATTCATTTATGTTTTTTTTTTCTTTCTTTGTCGCTCATACATCTCTATATTTGATATTGGACGAACGTGGTGGTCGGTCGTCTTCTAGTACTTTGAAGCACTGGCAAACGTCATTTTTTAATATTCTTGCAATGCTGATTTACTTAATAAAAACACACACACACACGCACACACACACTCTCTCTCTCTCTCTCTCTCTCTCACACAACAAACAAACAAAAAACAAAAACAAAATTCAATAAATATATTACGTACAAGTCTCGTCGGTTTATTCGTACGACTTTATAGCTTTATAGAATCGTATTATTCTAACCATTTTCTCGCACAAATGCATACACAGTAGCAATACATACGCGGACAATAAATAATAGCGTGCATTTGTAAGTAAATACGCATTATCAGGATGTAAGAAATTATTGATACGCGCCGTTTGTCACTCCGATACACCAGTGTAGCCTCATTAATCTCATTTTCATCGATTTATCCTCTTTATAAAAGTTAATCCCTCAATAATATTACCTAACAATGCTGACGTGCTTAATTGAATAATACGGTTCTGCAAGCTCTTGTATAATTTTTTTGTTATAGAACTTTCGTTGAATTACTAATTAAATACAAAGTTAAATTAAGTTATTGATTAAAAGATTGCAAAAGACAAGTAATCATAGAGTAAGAAATGAAAGTAATTATCTTAGCTTATTAACTATAAGCGACTACTGCTGCATCCTTGTTTCACCACTACCTACTAATATTTAACAAAATTTAACAATATTTAACAAAATTTGGACTGCTTGAGTAAAGACGACACTAATATATGTACGTATGCTTCGATTTTTTGCCATCGATTATAGGACTTCTGGGGACCCGGGTCGAAGGTTGGTTTCTGAATTTACTGTGCGCACATAAACACACGCACACGCTGAGACTTGAATGCGAACATGAGCTGAGTGTTGCTGCCGTGATATATATGTGTTATAATTTGAACTTTGTATTCTTGACTTGTTTGTGCCGTATTATGCGAGTGATGTTCGTCATACGTAGGCACACCCGCGCGCGCATACCTATGCACACTCACGCACCCACGTATACAGTTGTGCGTGATTGCGTGCGTGTTTACGGTCACGGGTGCGCGCGCGCGCGGTGCCTACTCGCACATGAGCATGAGGCGTTTGGGTGATGAGGGAAGGGTATGTGTATATGTTGAGTACGCCAAATGTGTGTCTATCTATTTATATTTTTTATTTTTGCTTTTACGAGGTGTCCGTGTAAATAAATCGGACCGCTAATGACTATAATAACTCGTCTAAAAACTGTTTACATACGATGCATGTTTGTTTTTTTTCTTTTTATGAATAATATTCACGCACCGATGTTTGCTCTATCTTACTTTTTCTATAATTTTTCACATCTAGCTTTACGCATACGTAGGCATGCGTGTATATAAAAGAGGCTCCTCCTATATTACTCACGATTCGCTATTTTCAATAATTTACGTATTTTTTAAATGAATTATTCATATATACATATATATATATATATATATATTTTTTTTTTTTCTTTTTACTATACTCCTTAACTCATATCTGTAATTCATGAAATAAATTTTGACGAAATTTTAATAATTCGAAATTTCAAAATATTAATGGCTGTGCAATAAGCTGTTTATTGAATCGATATTTATTTAAGCTTCAATATATTTATTCGAATAAACATAATTGCTGTAGTTTTTCAACTAAATACATTAATTAAATTGCGCGTATTATTATAATATTTTTAAAGAATAACTCATCCTTAAAAACAAATACTAAATTACGGGTCTTAGTTATAACATCTACATGTGTGTGTGCGCGCGCGCGCGTGCGTGCGCGTGTGCGTGTATGTATGTATATGTATATGTTTTTAACAAAAATTTTTGCTTGATAAATTGAATATATCGTATACTTAATGTGAATGATCCAAGCACGGACATGTTAATTGATCGATGATAATCTTAATTTTTTGCCTTAATGTAAACATATCGACTATACTTTTTGCACTTTCGATAATTCTAATATTTGATAGAAATATAATAGCGAACATTTAATTATTTATCTATAAAATTTATTTATTGATAAATAAATGTCAAAAGATCTTAATATTGCATAAATTCAAGAGAACTAAAATGTGTAAAAATTAATTTTTCAAACTGCTAATAAAATGTTATTTCATTTTCTTGTTGGTGTATTTATAAATAAGGTTGAATAAAAAATTATTGAAAAAAAAAACTCGAATTTATTAAAATTATTTATTATGATAATGAAAAGTCTGTATTTAAATAAAGAAATCATGTTCTGAAAATCAATAAGGTTTTCCTCGCATGCGTTATAAATTGGTAACTGGATCATTTATACGTTACCCAAATCTTTCATTTTTACATACTTTTGCATTATCCACCGAAGCTTTTTTCTACAGAATCGAACATTTTTAATGTAACATGAAAATCAGATATAATACAAATATGCATGCAGATGTAGATTACTATCTACTGCAGTGTATAATGGAAAAATCGATGACACAGTAGCGTCAGCAGCTCACTGTATATACGATATTTTGCATGACTTCGATAGGCTCATGAGTTATGTGTGTTTTAGCACTTTTATTTTATTAAATGTCTATACACGTGTCAAGTGATTGGATTATTTTGATGAGAAAAGTGCTTCTTTATGTGCAATTTCTATGCGACAGTCGTTCATTATTTACTAATAATATGGCGGTTGGTTGGAATGACCGGATCGATATAATCAGCCTATATGAAATAATCAACGCAGTTATATTTTGTATTCATTTTGATACACTCTTCAATTAATCTCATGCTCATTATGCATTAGCAGATAAAATTTATTATTAATTAGAGGGGCGGCGGGGGGAGAAATGAAAAAATGAAGAAAAAAAAAAAAAAAAAAAACGAGCATAGCCATAAGCAAATGAAAAGATATTAGAATTTTCAAAAGAATATTGTTAGACTTAATTCGTAAAATGTTATACATACTAGTATTTTCTTGTACAGTTGAGTATTAAAAAAATACGGTCTCTCTCTCTCTCTCTCTCTTTCTCTCTCTCTCTCTCTCTCTCTCTCTCTCTCTCTTTAATTTACGAATTTTTTTAAATTTAATAGCTGGAGATTTTATTGCTAATGTTTTAATGCTCGATTGTATCGATATCTCGTTGTAACTCAATTGCTCTTAAATCATAATTTGTAACTTGTAAAAGTCATCTATGTTTATCGTGTATTTTTTTTTGTTAACGATTTTGAAAAATAAATTTAGACTTAAACAATTTAAGAGTTTGCGCGCTCAAGTTCCCAGTCGCAACATATTTCAACGAAAAATATCGCGTTAAGCTATTTGAAGTTCATATACATTGTCGAACACTGATAGTAAACGATACACACACACACACACACCAGTGTACGTGCCATTTTACTTTGTCCAATTTTGATTTCATAGCATATATAATGAATTATAAAGTCTATTTATTATTAGAGAATAATAAATTAGAAAAAATATTAATTTTTTTAGTAACGTTTAATACAGTTTTAACCGTATCATCATAGTCAGTTCGATGACGTTTCCGATTACAACTAAATTTATATTTAACAATTTTAATAATTTTCAAAAAAAAAAAAAAAATAAATAAATAAAAGAATCTCAAATAATCGAGTTACAATTTCTTAGTTATACAAAACTATCAAAAAGACACTAGTAAACGTCCAATGGATAAAGTAAAGAAATTTGCAGATTAAATGGAAATTGCATACAAGTAATTATTTTAATTTCTTAAGTTAATTAATAGTTATAGTAATTTGTTGCATTTAAATTTCTATGATTTTCGAATATCAATATTCCAATTTACATGAAAGGAAGAGGAAATGGTATTCATTAAACTCGAGAGAATTCGTATAGATATAAATACATGGAAAATCCACTAGTTGCTTCTCTTAGAGTGAAGTTTCGCGAACGAATAAAACAATATAGATGTTTCGACAAATGCGTATTGATTTTCAAATTCGGAAACATAACAGGGAAATATCAGCACGGATGGCTCATATAAGTGAAAGTTATGGAAATTATTTTACTTCATTAAAGCTTATTTTATGTCGATAATTTTCTATTGTTTTATCGCATCGATTGTTATTTGGAGCGAATGTAATTGTCGATAATTATTATAATAATAACATATATATTCCCACATAACGTCGATAATGTTGTTGTTATAATTTTATGGAAGGAAAAGTATCTGAGGATGTTATAAAAGAGAGCTACGAATACGTCAGTGTTACTTTGGATTTTCGAATTGATTTCTGTCCGTAACTCATGAATTTATAGCCGCTTAGATCGATCGATTATTATTTCTTTTATGTTCTTGTGATTATTGACA
>NW_011948422.1:3858960-3878313 GCF_000503995.2 Ceratosolen solmsi marchali
CAATTTAAGAAGAAGACTACTGGAAAAACCATTTTTAGATTTATTAAAATCGAAGCTCCTTTTTGATATGCAAACGATACGTCAATGAAGGTTTAAAGCAAAGTATAGAAAATCCATACGCGTTATAAATGATATTCTTTCCCGTCAAATACGTTCCATTTTAACAATGAAGAAGATATAAGACAGCCGCCAGAAGTATTTAAATGAAAAGATGCAAAAAATCAGATTTCTTCGAGCTAATTATTGATTTTTAAGTAAGTTAGTTAGAAATTTTAACTTTGTTCATGTTATAATAGAGAAAAAAAAAAAAAAAAACTTTCAAAATTACGATAAAATGATTTAATTTTCATATTACTGCATTAGTTCTTTCATCGTAAAAAGTAGTAAATGTAAAAATTAATTTTAATAAAATCATTTAGAAAGAAAAAAGAAATGACAACGGTTTATCAAACTTTTGAACTTTAAATCACTCAATCTTTATAATTACTAATTTAAAATTTACAAAACTGAGTCATTAAAAAAAAAAAAAAAAAAAAAAAAAAAAAAAAAAGTCTATCATCCGTTATAGATGTTTTAGTTGCATAGAACGCGAATGCACACGTCTTATGAAATAACTTATTTAGAATAATAATGATGTCTGTGATTGGTACGTAGAAAAAAGAAAACAATAACGAATAGCTCCGAAATATATAAATGTGAGAGAAAAATCAATTTATCACGAAAGTTTATTATTTCACCATATTTGTTTCGTTTACACTTGCATTTGTAAGCTGCAAGGAATGCTTGATTTTCAGCTGAAATGCAATTTTGTATGATTATTAGCGATTCGCGGCATGAAGATTGACAAAGAATTCATCATGCCGTGGTGGCGGTAACTCTACTTTTTTTGATATACCCAAAAATTGTTCCTTGATGGAAAAAAAAAAAAAAAAACAAAAAAATTTCGCATACTAATTGTTTGCCGACACGCGGGCATCCTCATCTTACAGAAAAGTCCTGGCTACAAGTTTAGTATGACGGCAATGGCGAGAGATCAGGGTGACTATCCTCGTTACAACCCCATCGACCTCGATATTCGGGTCGTGGAGTCGCACAAAAAGGCCCCGACCTTTACAGTCAGCCCTTTGGAGCCAATCAGACTCAAGGAGAACTTCAGCGATTACGAGGCGAGCATCGCCCGTCTCGAAGCCCAGTCAAACATCGATGAAAGTCCCGACTATTTTCTTTTCGAGCTCGTTACAGGAAGAACCGAGCAAACCAACAAGGAAAACACTTTCAGGTACGCGCGACGACACGATTCTCTTATTTGCATTACACTTTCTTTCACTTTTAAGCGATGCCGCTTTTCGGCAATAGCTCCATCCCCTTCGTTCTTATCTCTCTTCTTACCTACCGACGTACGACCAAACTTCGTGTAATAATAGCAACGTACGTTATGAGAACGGTTAAAGATTAACTTTTAGAGCGAGAGAGTATAGTCGTTGTATTAGATTACGTTAAGCGTCGATATATCGATATTCACGCGTGGAATGATCGTCTTGATGATTGAATTATCAGATGACAATGAAAGTAACAAAGATTTTTCATGATGAGAAATTTGATCTCAAAATCAAGCGTAACGTTAAGCTCGAATAAAATTTATGAAAAGAAAAATTTACTCGCTGACATCGATTTTTCATAAAAAAAAAAAAAAGAAGAAAAGTGCGAATTACTATATTTAGTAAAAGTCTTTCTCCGAAACTCCTTCCTCGATAAGTTTAATTTTATTAATCAAATCCGTTCCCCGTTATTTCCTTCTCACGAATCTTCTTTAACATATTTATAATTTCTTTTACTTAACTGTTATTACATTATGTTGTCGGAAAATATTGAAAATAACTTTAACGCAACTACTTAACAGACAGGACAGTATTAATTACTCACCCATTCCCTATCTTTTACGTGTACGTGTTCAACTAATGACAAGATGGCGGAGATTGTTTGCTTATTTGGTTTGTTGCAATAGCTTTTTGCTTGACATCGTAGTTTTAAAATCAATATGCAGAATTATTTCAAGCCATATAACAAAATTAGCAATAAATTGAGAATAGCACACTGTAAATAATTTGTAAGGAAAATTACTGCACTGACATTTAATAATTGAATATTTTGGACTTTTGTATTTTTAACGGAATCACATTGATTGAAATTCAAGTGAAATTCTTATCATTATTATAACGGATAAGTTTTAAGCAATAAATTTATGAGTCTCTTTTATGTTTTTATGACATTATTTGGGATGAAATTTTCATATTCGCAACAACTAAACAATGCTAAATATCATGAAATACCATTGTTACATCAATATTTTCAAGTATTTTTATCATCAAGCTAATTCGTTTATAAGATATTCGTTAGTGCATGTTCAATGAAATTACGAACGGCTACTCACCACGTACAATATATAAAATTTAGATAATAATTTTGACTTTGTTTAAAAAGTAATTAATGTAACATTCGAATGCCATTATGACTCTGTTAAGATTTAATTAGATAAATAAATAAATACCGTTATTATCTGCATATTAACATAATGCATTAATATATTAATGGTATTATTTATTTTATTTATTTTATTTTTTTTTTTTCAAAAAATTTTATCGACCGTTTGCTAATTACGTAAATTGATTTAAACGAACATCTTTAATTATTCGAAATTTAGGTATACTTTTAATACAAAAAAAAAAAAAAAAAAAAAAAAAAAAAAAAGTTTTGTCGACGGCTGACGTCGAAAAAAAATGAAAAAATCGCGAAAAAAAAAAAAAAAAAAAAAAAAATTGAGTGAAATAAAAATCTTTAAATTGCTTACGTTTATTTTCATCGTTTGCCTTACCGTCCCAACAATAAATTGTTTAATTTAATTCTTTTTATAGTTGAGTAATATTAAAATCCATGTTCATTTTATTAATCAAACTACATTTGTTATTACACATTGGGCGGAGCTTTATATACTAAATTTAAAGTCAGTATAATATATAATTTTGTTTTAAATATAATGTAATTGCCAGGATAAAATTCATCCTTATTATTTAACGCGTAAATTCATTTTAATAAAATTTTAAATCCTGTATTATCAAATACTATTATTATAATGCATTTTGCACATGGAAATCCTTATCTCGCATTCGTATAGGAAACTTTTAATTCTTAAAATTGTAGTCATAATTTCTTATGGATTAATTGGAATTTGAATAAAATTTTATGTTAATTGTAATTTTTCAACGAAATCAAGTAATATCTCGAGTATATTCCTTTAAAAATTTCAATAATTAGTAGAAATATATATTTTTACATTAACATGATTTTACACTTAAAATAAAAGGTTACTTTTTATTAGTTTAAAAAGTCCATCAATATGAGGTCGAATTTCGAGGGAGGAAAGTATTTTTCAGTTATGCCGTAAGTTATTAAAATTAATGCACCTAAATTAATAATGAAGCGTAGATATTTAATGAAAGTTTGTCTTTAGATTATTTTTTTTTTTTATTTGACATTCGTCGCTTCGTCTAATTAAATGTATGATAATTAAGAAATTAGTTAAGAAATGTTATGACGAGTCGGTAATGTCGAGTATCGCATTGTAAATTTCCCGAACAAATGCGGTGATGAGAAAATATCGCTCTTTCAACACTTGCATTTTTTCCATGAATTTTCAACGGTGTAAAAATTTCTTCACGCAGTTTTTAAATATTAAAATTTTAGACCTTCGTACTACACAATCAAAGTAACTCGTTAAAAGGCTTACGATTTAGTTGTGCAACGTCAGAGGGAGCGATTGAAGATGATTTGTTAATAAAATCGCAATATTCACGACACACGCATTATTTTATATTTCAATTTTTAGCGCACATACGTTTCAACGATAAGCCAAGTTTTTTTTTTTTTTTTTCATTTTCGTTAAATACAAAGGAAATATTGGAATGTTCTTGTCACAACTGATACGTGAAGGATAAAGCGGAAAAATATACGGCCAACTAAATTCGTTTGATTGTTGCCAAGAGACTAAAACTTTTGCAGTATTAACCTTACATTTCCCTCCCTTTTCCTATTTCCTTTGTAAATAAAAATTCCAATTACGTCACGATAAATAATTATCGTATTTTTTATTCTCATTGATAATACGAATCGTTGCACATTATTTCGCTTTTATTCTCTTCTCTCTCTCTCTCTCTCTCTCTCTCTCTCTCTCGCTTCGCCTGCGCTTATTTTATTTTATTTTATCTTTTATATTTACTTTTCTTTCTATTATTATTATTATTATTATTATTTTCATTTATTTATTCATATACTTGTTTAGTTCGTTTTATTAATAAATCGGTGACAACTGCTATTCACGATTTGAATGCTGTCACCGCGCCGCGAATATACATTGTATATATTTCAACAATTTCAAAACTGGAATTGCAGATTGGTATCGAATAAAAATGTGGCGGACATTAAGCTGGCGAAGGCTTTAGATTACGAGAGCAACACCGAGTATACGCTAATTGTGCGTGTCCAGAATAAGTATCAATTGGCAGCCGAGACGATGATATACATCGAGGTATTGGACGTGAATGACAACATCCCCGTGTTCCGGGAGATAAAGAAGGGGAGTGTCTTGGAGAACGAGCCCCGTGGTACGCCGGTTATGCAAGTTCGCGCGATCGACGCGGACGGCACGTCGGCGCACAATCAGGTACCCAAGAGGGCTATTATTTGTTCTTATGGCAATCGATTTCCAATCAATACGAGCCTCTCACGACGCATTAAACAAAATATTTATAAGATATGCTGGTGGTTCGTGCCATTACACCCCTCCAACCCTCACGCCCCTCCACCCACCGCCCACCGAGTTACTCGAGGATAATATTTTTCTTCACGATAATTTAGCCGACTGAATGATCATTATTTTCGTATACTAGGCCGTGTCATGGTTAATTTAACGATATTTGCGTGTATATATATACATTACGCATAATTAGATTTATCATATTTAAATGAATTAACTTACAAATTTTTACGTCAAATAATAAAGTTAAGAAAATTGATGTAATAATTTTCAATTGTTCGTGATTAAGGGAGATTCTTTCGTTCAGTTACAAGAATCGATTAATATTTGTCATTGAAGTTTAACTTCTGGCTAATTACTCGATACTATAAGACGAATCGTTGAAGAGTGTAATTTTTAATGTCCAAGTCGAACAACAAAATTACTCGCACACAAATCCACGTCCCATTAATATATCTCAAAACAATAGCATATCATATTATGTCTTTTTATTATTCGACTTACGTAAAATGTCTTTGATTTTTCATCTTCTCGTTCGACATAATTCGACGCGAGTTGGAATAAAAGGTTCTTGAAAATTACGACCAATACACCGATCATTCGCTCTATTAACATTAACATTGTCACGACAGTGCCAAAAATGTCATTTACTTGCCAGTGCATTGTGCAGGAATAAATGCTACGTCAACAAAGTTGGAATAAAAATTTTAACGTCGAGAGAAGTAGGACGTAATTTTTAGTAGCGAGACCGAGAGTTTATTCAATGCTCGATGAACGATCCGATCGACAAACTTCATAATTAGAACATTGTACTTAACGCAGATGAAATAATTAATTGGGCTATTTTATGAGATGTGAAAGTTTTTATAAAAGAGTCATAGAGGATATAAAGTTAAACTTTAGATTTCTCGGAGCGGTCGTTTCCTGAATAATATTGTTCTTAGGTCACGTATGCCTTGGGCAATTACGAGGATCGCTTCACAATTGATCGCTACACGGGCAACATAACGACACTGACGACCTTCGACCGCGAAGACGACAATACCTACACCGTGAAAGTTATCGCCACGGACAACTCTCCAAGTGCTTTATTCAAAACCGGCGAGCACAATAAGGGCGAGCAGAATTTTCGCATCGAAATCGCCGACAAGAACGACAATCCTCCGCACTTCAATCAGCGCGTGTATCAGGCCAACTCCATAGCGGAGGACGCAAACATTAACGCCCTCGTCACCGAAGTCAAGGCGTACGACGCGGACTCGGAAAGTCCTGTGACTTATAGCATCCTATCGGGAAACTATAACGACAGCTTTTACATTGAGAACACAACCGGCAAGATTCGAGTCAATCACCCCTTGGATTACGAGATGATAACGCAGTACAATTTGACGGTGAGGGCGTTCGATGGTATCTACGATGACACCGCCACGGTCATGATCTACATTGAGAACGTCAACGACAATCAGCCGGTATTCGAAGCTTTTAATAAGAATCCGGTTATCGAAGAGGAGAAATTGTATAATGGTCTGTATGGGTCTGGAATTGAGTCCTTTGTCGCCCCGGCCAATGAGCAAATTTTCTCAATTAACCACTGTTTTAGGTTGCATCACAACCGTGGTTGCTTACGATCCAGATATTAAGAACAAGAGTGTGGACCAGCACATAGTCTATTCAATTTTGAGACCCGAGCATCAGCCATTAATTGGAATCAACAAAGACGGCTGTATGGTGCTGAAGAAGCCCCTCGATCGAGATCCTCCACATGGCTATCCAGTATGGACGGTAAGCAAAACGAAACCTTAAAAATCTATCGTAAAAATATCGTGATAGCGCAGTAGCGATTAAAAATGTATTTCTTTCGATTAATTCAATCGTGTCAATTTACCATTCGTTGACAATGAAAAAAAAAGATTTTCATTTGTTGTTGTTTTTTTTTTTTTTTTTTTTTTTTTTTTTTTCATACGTTTTCATTTCATTCACACCTTTAACACACGCACGCACGCACAAACCTAACAAACAAACAAACAAACAAAGATTTTATATAAACCGATGATATTTATGTGTATAAATAAAGAAAGTGGTGGAAAGCATAACAACCCACGGCTAAAATTATAAATCGCTATCATCCTCCTCGCTACTTCCATTAATTAATTTCGTCGGATAAACTTTAAGCGTCCAAGACATACATTAATCTCACATTAATAACAATCTACGTTATAGATAATATCCTACTATATATTAATATAAGACATCATTCGCAATATCTTGCAATTGCCATATTCATCATCGATTGATCGTTCCAACACTCTCGTCCTTTCGCAGATAATCGTAATTGCCCAAGATGAAGACGGTATCCAGAACTCCCTGAGAAACGCCGAGTCGGTGAACATTACGCTTACGGACATTAACGACAACGCGCCGTTCCTCGACATGCCCTATCCCGTGATTTGGGACGAGAACCAAGAGCCGGGTAACATAACGGAGCTCAAAGCTCGCGACTACGATTCCGAGGACAACGGGCCGCCGTTTACTTATCGTATCGACGTATCGGCCGACACGACCATCCTCACGAAATTCGAGATACGGGGCAACGAGCTCTACGCAAAGGTGCGCTTCGATCGAGAGGAGCGCAAGAGCTATGACATCCCCGTGGCTATTACCGATCATGGCGAGCTGCCCCTCACCGGCATCTCCAAGCTCACCGTCATCATCGGCGATAAGAATGATAACGAGATGAGGGACGGCTCGAGCGCGATATTCGTGTACAATTACAACGGCGACTCGCCCGACGTCGACATTGGCCGCGTTTACGTCGACGACCCGGACGATTGGGATCTCAACGACAAAACCTTCACATGGTATCAGAATAATCCGGAGGATGGCTTTCTACTTAACGCGAGCACCGGGATGATAACTCTATTGTCGGGAACGAGGAATGGGACGTTCCTGCTCAAGTTCACAGTTACGGAGGAAGGTAAGTGAATCGGCGGATAAAGTGGACGATTATGATTAGTGATCGGTGAATACCTTTTTTGTTTAAAAAAAAAAAATAAATAAATAAATAAATAACTTTTGCCTTTGGACTATTGAGACTATTGAGCTTGGCTAGTGACATTTGTACGCGACGAAGGTCCGAGGGTGCGCGGGCCCTTGGGCTCTCACGACTCTTCATGACTCTTCATCACTCAACATCATTAACTCAACATCATTATTGTTGAACAGGTGCCGAAATACCGAAACACTTTGCCCAGGCGACGGTTAACGTGACGGTGAAGGAGATACCGAAGGAGGCGGTGGTGAAGTCCGGCTCGATTCGCTTTCTTGGCATTAACGCCGAGGAGCTCGTCGCTCCGGACGAGCTCGGCATAAGTAAAAAGGACATTCTGCAGGAGCGTCTCTCCTCAATGTTCAACGTATCCGTCGAGAACGTCGACGTATTCACAGTTCTTCACTCGCCGCATCACAATAAATCACTCCTGGATGTGCGTTTTTCCGCCCACGGGAGTCCTTACTACGCCCCGGAGAAGCTCAATACGATCGTCGTCGGGCAATCGGAGATGATCGAGCGTGAAATGGGTGCGGATGTGCTCCTCGTAAATATCGACGAGTGCCTGTTTGAAAAGGTTTGTAAATAGATGTTAAGGTGCGCACGGTAGAAGGAGAGAGAGACAGAGAGAGAGAGAGAGAGAGACGGAGAGAGGGAGAGAGAGAGAGAGAGACGGAGAGAGACGGAGAGAGAGAGAGAGAGAGACGGAGAGAGAGAGAGAGAGAGAGACGGAGAGAGAGAGAGAGAGATGAAATTCTCGTTTCAGCTGTTGTTGTCGCGCGGACTAACCTCATTCTCTCTCCTCCTCTCCTTCATCTACCTGTTGATTCAACCTATCTATAATTTCCTATCGTATCCACACTGCCATCTTATGGAGTTTAGAATTTGAAATGCATATCTCTCGAGATGATAATAAAGCTTAGTGTTTTCATGCGATGCTATATCGGCTTTCGCAATCTATTATTATTCGGATATGTTGATTTGCTATCAGTGTGTGTCGTGCAAAAATATATCGAGCTTGAATATTTGTTGATTTATGGTCGAGATCCATTCGTGTCGATTATTCGGGGCGGGGGGGGGGATGCTACGCTCGGTTATTCAATTGAGAATTCGAGTTTAATATCAAGTACTGACGACACCAATCAATCGCACGAATGGCCTTTGTCTTACATTTTTCTCGACTTTCTATGAATCTCACTACGAATTATCTTTTCAATAACAATAGCATCTTGGGGATAAACGATTTTCATTTTCCTCTCCTGTAATTACCCTTCAAATTTTATAATAGCACATTCGAGAGCTTAAATACATTGAACGAATATAAGTACAATTTTGCTAGTAACATGCTAACTTTTCACATGAGAATGCACTGTATTTATCCGCAAATATAACATTCAAATCCTCGTTGATAATAATCCTGTGAGCAAAATGCTGGCTTAGTACGAACGATGTTTTAGTAATTCAAAGTTCTCCAGTTCGATTCCTCTTATTTCTCCAATTATGCAATTATGCAATCATGCAAGCACCATTCGAGTATTTAAGCACTTGAGCTTTTTGTTTATCAACACATATATTTCATATTGTATCTCTAAATATTAAATATAAGTTAAAATCAATTTATGTGGATTATTGAAGTTTGATATTAAAAATGGCTACAATGTACGATACTAATAATACTTCTCATATTCCATATTCCATAAATATTAAGATGTCCCATAAAAATGCGAAAATGCGTAAAAATATGTGCAGACGTGTACTCGATGTCCCTCAACGTAACGCTTCTAGCAGTAGACCGATTTTCATAAAATTTGATATCCAGTATCATTGCGATACATTTCGAGAGAGGGAGAGGAGAATATTTTTATACTTATTCGGCCATTAAATCGCGGTTTGCTTGCCAATAAAAATAATTGAAAAGTTAAAAGTTAAATGTTCTTGAAAACGGCTTTACCAATGTTCTTCTCTAGATATTATTGCTTAAATCGTCCGTTCTCTTCGCGTTTAAACGAAAAGTGGGTAAATGAATATTTTCAATGCAGTGTTTGGATTGTTGGTAAAAAAAAACTATTTCTCCAACAATGTTAGTGCGTAATTAACTGATACGTACAGAGATATGCAAACGAGCCCTAACAAGAGTGACATATTTCTATTTTCACGAGGATTTAGGGCGAGGGGAGAGAGCGAGATCGAGAGAGCGAGATCGAGAGAGAGAGAGAGAGAGAGAGAGAGAGAGAGACAAACAATTTACATTATCTTGCTTTTAATAAATTATGGACATTTTAAATGTATGCAGCTTAGCGGCCATCCTCTTGTTAATTAACTCTTGGAATTGCACATCACTACATTGTAGTGGTGCTGATTTTATTGCGAGGATTCTTAAAATTCCTGAAAAAAGTATTCCAAATTCTTCGCCCACATTCACCCTCCAGCCTCACCACAGGATAATTAAATTTCCCAAAACTAAACAGTGCAGCGTACGATCCCCTTACCCTTAACAACTTTTATCCTCTCCCCCCCCTCCTCCCCCTCTGTCTGTCACACACATAAACCCACAAACACAAGATTAGACAAACACGCTACTATGAATTATCCACAGGTCCACTGCAACAATTCATGCAGGAGCTTCCTCAACATCAGCTCGATGCCCTACGTCGTCTATACGAACACGAGCTCCTTCGTTGGCGTAAGGGCGGTAGTGGATCCACAGTGCATCTGCCACGTAGCCGAGCCTATCGAGTGCCTGAATGGTGGCACGCCCTTGGGCGCGAGGTGCGAGTGTCCTCCGGGCCTCGAGGGTCCACGGTGCGAGGTCCTGGCCATTGGCTTCCACGGGGACGGATACGCCATTATGCCCCCACCGGGTCAAGCCTGCGATGACTCTCATTTGGGTGAGTAGTAGAGAAACATTGGATTTTTTTATTTCCTTAATCAAGCAACCCATCGACTTTGAGCGCCACTGCCCATATAATGGACGTATTAATGAAAAAGAAAAAGCCCCTGGGTATTTTCACACGAGGTTCGTTTCTTTATTCGTGATGGTGACGCGATTAACGAATGTCTGTTGTTGATATTTGTAACGCGTTGTTACTGCGACCTTATACGCGCGCGCGTGTGTGTGTGTGTGTGTGTGTGTGTGTGTCGTGGTGTGGTGTCCGAACCGATAACGTCTGGCCAACTAAAGAACTGTAAAGCTTATGTGAAGCGACGGACAATGGTATTTGAGAAAAATGCATTTCGAAGTGACGAAGGATTTATTGATTTGATGTATTTGAGAATCGTTTACGACTAATAATCGACATACGCGAAACTTTTACATGTAAAGGAATACTTTTTAATCGGTGCGTTTCAAGTCGGCCGCTTTCGCCCTAATCTACCTTTAATCTAATTTTAATTAATATCCTTATTATTTACCGTTATGAATTTATTTTATGTGTGGCTTTTTTTTTTTTTTTTTTTAATGGGAATACAGGATACGACGTTGCTCGCCCGAATCCATGCGCATTTTGTGCGAAAAATTGCGCTTAAATCTCATATTTTACGTTAAAATTTTTACCCACCATCTAAAGTTCAATTTTCATCATTATTATTATTTAAAATGAATGGATTTATTATTCATTGCTGTTGTATAATTACTCTCTCGTAAAGCAATGGTATTTTACCAATGTACTATTAAAGTAAACAAATTATAACGCTTTTCTATAATCTAGCTTGTAGCTTATAATTAATAAAGTTAGATTATTTTAATATTTAAGTGGCGTTAAAATAATTTTAATTCAATTTAATTACGTGTAATTACAAATGTTATTTTGACAATTTAACGTATTATTGTGCAACCGTAATTATTGCTTTTATCGTCTCTGACAACATTTGACGCTCTTGTAAAATCATTAAAAAAATACGTCAATGGTGTATTTGTCATACACATTCGATAAACTTAATCGACCCCTTAATTCTAATTATTCTATTCTATTATATTCTATAATATTTCTAATAAATACAAAGATTCTTTTTTCATTGAAATTTTTAATAGTTGAAAGAGGAATTTTTTTTATTAATTTATTAGATTTATTTATTAGATAAATTAGAGGGTATTATAAAAAAAAAAAAAAAAAAAAAAAAAAAAAAAAAAAATCATGTTCGTTTTAAAATATGCATTTTCCTTTTATTGATTGAATGCAGTTAAACGCGAGAAACTAAAAATACTTCAACATATATCATATGAACATTTGAGTCGATATTTCTCAAATAAAATAAATTCTAACGAGTCCATAGGTGCGATAATGTAGATTTATTTATTTATGCCATTTAATTGGTGCATTTGTATAACTATTGCAATTACTATATGAAGCCCAATACCATTCATGTTATTTAATTGTTATAAATATTCTTAATTTTCCTGAAATATTATTTATGGCCATTTAAAATAACATTTAGTCTTTGGATATAATTTAAATCGAGAGCAAAACTTAATGCATCAAAAACTAATTTATTTGCAGAATACTAAATATGCACAGTGAATGATCAAATATATATAGAACACTTAAAAATTAAATCTTTTATAATTAAGGTAATTTGAATGTAAATGGCTTATTGCAAAAAAAAAAAAAAAAAAAAAATATAAATAAATAAATAAATAAAAAATGAAATAAAAATGTGTTTGTAGTTTGTTGTTTCATAAAATCATATTTAAAATATATCTTTCTAGTGTACTGATAAAATGAAAAAAATATTAAAAAAAATTGATTCGATATTAAATAGTTTCATGTTTTAGAATCAATTTTTACTTTTTGTATTTTATACTCTCGTTTTTTGTTACTGATCTTTTATCAAAATTTCGCGTTTGTAAGCGCGCGCGCGCGCGCACACACACACACCCGAACCAACTAACCAACACATAATATTATCGATTGCCTTATTTTTTTACAATGAATTATAAATTTTTAAACTACATTTCGTAATTGAACCTCTGCTTTAGGAAATACTTAAATATTATTATTAAACTGAAATACATGCGTAATATCTATTTAGTAATAAATATTGTTATTTATTTATAATCAGATATTATTTAAATTTTGTTTAAAATGAATATTACGGCATATAAGATACGAACACGTGGCTTTTTTATTGCTGAAAATTTATCATGAAAACAAAATAATAATTTTCAATGAGATTTATTTGATATGTAAAATTGTTTAAAGTTTGCGAATAGACTTGTAATTGATTTTCGTTGTTTAATCAATTGATTCACAATATTTTCTTCGTTCCAGCTTTAACGTAATTGACATTTTTCTTCGCGCGCCCTTAAAATATTCCCCCCCCCCCTCCGCCCCAACCCCCACCCCCACCCTAAAAGTCATATATTTCAATAGATAATTTAAATGCAAAATTTTTCATCCAGGATTGGAAATAACACCTCACGCTAAAGACGGATTAGTATTTTACTTTGGCCCAATGAGCTACTTTCCCAAATTAGGGATTCAAGATTTTATGTCCCTTGAGTTACAAAATGGTAATCCCGTTTTGTACGTTGATTACGGTCAAGGAACCATAATGCTAGATAGATCGGAATCAAGCAAAGATAACGAAGTGGAGGAAAAGAAGTTGTTCCTTGCTGATGGAAAGCCTCATCGAATAGACGTTTATTGGACGAAAACTGTGAGTATACGTAACACACCCACGCGCACATCATAATCAAGATTTTTACAATATTTAACAATGCCTGCAGAATTTAGTATAAATTACAAATAAAATGGCAATACTAGCGAATTAGGGGTATCGGGCAAATTAAAAACAATATTCAAAATGATAGATTCAACTGATTTTAATAAGGATTATTATCCTGTAAAATCAGCATCGCACCGCTAATAATGAATGTCGCCATTTTCTTTTCTTTTTTTTTTTTTTTTTTCCTTTCTTCCAGTCCATAGAGATGAAAGTTGATAATTGCGGATTATCAAGTTGCATGAGATTGAAAGCACCTATTGGCACTAGCGAATTCCTTAATGTGAATAGTCCGCTGCAAATAGGAGGTTCAATAAGCAATTTGGCCAAATTGGGAGAGAAATTTAATTGGCAGCACGTTCCAACCGAAACACGATTTGTTGGTTGCATTCGAAACATGACCATCAACGGAAATGTATGTACATTTTATGTTTAATCTATTATAAGTAAAATTTCACGTACGCGTTATTGGGAATAATTTTCCTACCCTTTTTAATCGAATAAGCAAATCATCCATGGTAATTCCCCTTACTTTATATAATTAATTATAATTGGCATTTCGTTAAGCGACAAACAAATTTTGCCGCTCATCATGATTAATCGCTTCTTATTTTCCTTAATAGCGTTTGCCGAATAAAACGATAATTCCAATGCATAACACATAAGCGAGATTGCTCGTACCCATTACTTACCTATTCATTTATTTATTTAGACGTATAATTTGGGAATGCCATCATTGTCGATGAACGCGGATCCAGGCTGTAGTCATGGCATGGCAAAGGCCGTGTCCTTCGGCATTGATACGAATTTCCTCGTTGCCATCCTCGTTTGTATTACAATTCTACTCATTCTTCTCCTGGCCGTTGTCGTACACAGACGTAAAACCGACGATCTCTACAAAGATATGGATGACATTAGGGAGAATATCATAAATTATGAGGATGAGGGAGGTGGTGAAGTCGATACGGGCTACGACCTCAATGTTCTTAGGGCCATGTACGATCCACCGAACGATATGAAGATTAACGCAGCCAGTCTCCAAGGAAGAGGTAATTTCATTTTTATTTTATGAAACGCATTTCGGCTAATACCGAGGAAAATACCTCAATGTATTTAATGGGTGGGTGGGGGGTGGGGGGGTGGGGGGGGGGGGTATATGCGAGCTTTGTCGAATAGATACGAACGCCATAATCGAAATAACAGTATCGACGAGTATTTTTGACGACGTACCTTATTCACTTGCCCCGCACCATTAATAATATATCGTAACTAAGGCCTTTCGACGAACGACGCTCATTCGTTTAAATAAATTTCGAATAAACTCGATATGATTTTAATTCCTTAAATACTGCATATCTTTCATTCCTCGATATCTCCCATGCTTTCTCATACTTTTCCACATTTCCCTTACACGTACTCTTGATACAATCGCTCCAATCTGTACTTCGAAGCAAGTAAGGCCACACTAACGTTTCGAGTAAACTTCTAACTCTGTTGCTCGTACAGTCGCGACAGCCAAGTCTTATTCTCCATTCCTATTACTGCGCCTAGCTATCACACATTAACCGTCCACTTTTCGAATAAACGTTCGAGCTCCGTTTGCCGAATGAGCATAATCATCCGCGCACGTTGTTAACGCGTACATTGTGATTTTTCGCTCACACTTACACTCGCGATAACAGCTGCACTCGCACCAGCCGGCAGACGTCAAATCAAGAAATTATTAGCTTTTCCTCCTGCGAACGCATTATGTTTCCATTAATATTTTCACTTCGAGTGAATTAAATTGAAAAATTTGCATCCCCTTTAAAGTTGCGAATATAGGCGGAAGAGCCAAGGTAGCGAGTGGCGCCGTGCAAAAGTTTATTCAAATTTATTTATTATTCAAATGAATTTTCGTAACATTGGCTCGCGTCATCGCGAAACATTAAATCCGAAATGATATATTAAAGAAAAAACAAAAGATAAAAAAAAAAAAAAAAAAAAAAAAAAAAAATCATAAATTTGTTTTTGTTTGCAGAAACTGAAGAGGTACCCGACATCTGCGGCTTCCTCGACGGCAGAAAAGAGTGCTGCGACAAGGACCCCGACACCAATCCCTTCGACGACGTACGCCACTACGCGTACGAGGGCGAGGGCAACTCGAACGGCTCGTTATCCTCGTTGGCCTCTTGCACGGACGACGGCGATCTCAAGTTCAACTATCTGTCGAACTTTGGGCCGAGGTTCCGCAAACTTGCCGACATGTACGGCGAGGAGCCGAGCGACGAGGAGAGCGAAGGCGTCGGGGATCGCGAGAGCGAAAGCTGGTGTTGAAGATTATAAGGGGAGGAGAGATACGTGTATCGAACGAGGATCGAAACTATTTTCTTCTCTCTTCTTGGACGGCTGTAACGGAAGCGTGTCTCAACGATCGCGTTTCCCGTCTCGTCGGTAACGCGCGACGTTTCATCAAGACTGTTTATGTACAGGCGTAACTATTATTATTTAGCGGTCGGGGGAGAGTTTGGAGCGTTTAGGTGAGAACGACGACGACTGCGACTAGTACCGCTATTGCTACTCTTTACTGCTACTGTTACTACTATTGCTACTGTTTACTGCTACTGTTACTACTACTGCTACTGCTACGGCTACTAAACGACAACGTACTTAAGAATTAAAGGAAGAATCGAGGACAGAAGGGGATATGTGTGTGCGCGCGCGCGTGCGGAAAAACGCCAAAGAGATGATGTAGCGATGAGGCGGCGAAGCGATTTTCAATCGAGGCACCGTAGCGTGGGATATTATTTTGGCTCTCTCTCCCGCGCGATTAAGAGACAATTTAACGAGGGACTGTCGATATTAATATTGTTTATTCAGTTGAAGACTAAGGCTACCGAAGAGGATCGATGCAAACACGATGGAGGTGGAGAAGCGCGGAGAGCTTTGCGCGAAAAAGCTTTGCGCGCTAAATGCCTCGGATGATGTATAGTGTGTGTGCGTGTGCGTGTGCGTGTGCGTGTGCGTGTGCGTGTGCGTGTGCGTGTGCGTGTGCGTGTGCGTGTGCGTGAGAGAGAGAGAGAGAGAGAGAGAGAGAGGGATCTGCACAAGTGTCTTTAGTAGGTGGAATTAGTTCGGGCAAGCAAACAAGTACATATTATATCGACTATAAATTTTTTAATATAACGTAATAAAGATCGGCATGGAAATCCGGGCGCTCGGATAGGCCGAATTGTTGATAATTTCCATTGCTTAATAGGTTTCCTTATCCATTGCTAAGATGACAATTGCATACCAGATGATAGCAGCCAAATTATGTCAGGCTGATTGTACATTTTTTGGGGGCAAAAGAATTTTTACGACTCAAGCGTTGAATGCTCGCTATTAATCTGTAACATTTTCAAAAATTATCATACTTTTCATAAAACTTGTACGTAGCAGCATAAGCAACAGCATTTTATAGAAAAATAAATAAGGCGTAAATTAATTGTTGAGGTAAGTAAATCTTAACTCGCGTGTGTCGGATGTTGATTGAGGGAAAATATGGATATGTCAAGCATATGTTTAATCGCAAGCTCTTTTCCAGCTCGACAATCACAAGACAAGTTGGGAACTTTCGTAGATTAATTTTTATACACAAGTATCTCTTAAGTCGCATGTAAAGTGTGGCAGTTATAAAACGACCATATAAATGTATAATAGCGATATAATGCTCATATATATGTATATGCATTTATATATATATATATATATATATATATATATATATATATATATATATATATGAACTGGAAGGTGTAATGCGAGAGAAATCTGAATAACCTATGTATTGCGCTGTTATAAAAACGATAAAAAATATAAAAAGCGTATTTAATTTATAAAACGATATTTTAATAATGAAAAAAAGCAAAATAAATAGAATGAGTGAATAGGTATGGATGTTAAGCGGAATAATCCGATACGGCAGTTCGTGATTTTCTTTCCTTCCTTTATTTCTTCTTATTTTATCATTTTCTTTTTTTCACTCCTTCTATTATCCTGTTTTTCTTTTAAAAATTTTATTTTACCTATGCGAAGCCATTATATATGAACGAACGTTCGTCGTATCGATTACAGGGTGAATTTGTATAATCCACGAATTAGCGTCATTTCGATTAATCAACTTGTTGTTCGCATTGTAGAAGCGTCACGCAGTTGACACATAATAATTATGTATGCGATGCGCATTCGTAATGAAGTGCGCTAGAGAGATATAAAGCGTGATGGACTTAAAATCACGTATTAGATGTATTTACTTTTTGCCACAGTGACAATTGACGACGTGCATGAAATCTTGATCGACGTCCTTAAATTTAAGCAAAAAATAAGCGCCAAAAATTTCGTAATATAGCTTGGTGCTGAAATACATAACGAAATGAAAAGTTCCAACATAAACAAAACAAAAACAAAAAAAAAACAAAACAAAACAAACAAACAAACAAAAGACTCTATTCAACAATTTGTTCTCAATATCGCTTATTAAAGTCCAAATAAGTTCGTAAGACGAGTTGTTTTAACTTGTATTATGGTTTTACCTTTAATTTTAATTTTCTTATCTCGACATAATAGTTGGCAATTGATTTTTTATTTTTTATTTATGTGTAAGAAGCAGATTTTATGAATTTTTCAGATTACGTTACTATAATTTTGTTATTATTTTATTTTATATACGGCAAAATTTTAACAAGTAAATCATGATATAAAATATTGCATCAATACTGAATTATTTATTACTCATTTAATTATTCATCGTATTAAATGGGCGTTAATGTATTGACTTAAATGCATTTCATTTCATATTCGATAAGATTGAATTTCCACACGCGCGCGCGCGCGCTCGTTTACTCACTCACGCTCACTCATTCCCGCTCATTCACAAGCTCACTAGCTTACTCGCTCACTCGTCACTCGCTCTCTTGCTCACTCACTCATTCCCTAACTCACTCGCTCGCTATCTTTGCATTAATATTAATACTTTTATTCAGCGGCCTCATTAAAATAATTATTATATATTTTTCTTTTTTTATTATATATGTTTAAATTTATTATCCATAAATACTATTTTGAATTCAGAGTCCTATTATTTATAAACATTTATATATCGATATATTTTCAATTTTCAGTAATATTATGAGCAATTCAATTTAACGTTTTTAATATCAAATAAAAAATATACATAATTATATATATATTCTTTATTTTATATTTGTTTGGTATCTGTAAGGTGAATTTTTTATTTATTTCCCCCTTCAAAATATAGTTAAAATTTAATTTTGTTAAAAATGAAAACCTTTATTTTATTTTATTATTCGCAAGTGGTATAAATTATAAATGACTTTTTTTAATTTGTCTATATTAACGCGTGGACGTTAGAAAAATTTAAAAAATCCGAATAGGAGAAAATACAAAAAAAAAAAAAAAAATCGTGTAACTTTATAACAACTCATTTTATACGTAAATATGTATAAATGTAAGTGCGTATGTGTGTGCGCGCGTGCAGGTATACAAAGTCTGCAGTAAAAAAAAAATATTGTAATCTAAGGTTCTTAAGGGATCACAATTTACAAATCCGAAAGACGGAGATCAAATGCCATAGCACGTTTCCATTGTCTATAAATTTAACAATCTTATACATAATGATAAAAAGAATTACTATTAAAAGTATTATGTTCAAATAACTTCGAGTCAACGTTTTTATTTATTTACATATATATATATATATATATATATATATATATATATATATATATATATTTTT